>NW_017305672.1:1215328-1222462 GCF_001594115.1 Trachymyrmex septentrionalis
CAAAGTAAAGGATTGATAATTTGCTGGAAGATACGGTCGCAAAATACTTCTTATAGTGCAACTCTTCTGAGATAAATGTCCGCGCGGCTCAGTCATCGAACGTTGAAAGATAATAGGAGAAAAGAAGGCGATGCTTCAAAAATCGGTCCAAATGTGCATCTATTTCCGAGCACCGGAAAATTTAACGTGTATTCCAACAACTGTAGGAAGAATACCGAATCACTTCAATATAAATAAAAAATTATTTGTATATTCCACAACATATAAAGACTTTTTAATTTGTAAACAATAAAATTATATTGACATCATCCTATAATTATATTAATCATCGCACTTTTGCGATTTGGTTCATTATCAAAATGTTCATACATTCGGATGATAGTTATAAAAAAACATTTAACAGAAAGTACTGATCGACACCAAACGTAACTTTATTACAAAAACATAATTTCTTTTTGGATTTTTTCTAAAAGTAAACAGATTTCATATAAAAATATTGGTTTTCTATCTATTCGACGCATACTACGAATTATTTTTGCTACAATTGTCGGTTTAATACTTTTAGAAGTTAATATTAGGTAATATTAGGTAAATATAATAACGGAAGCAGCTCCGATAATCTTAATCTTAACATATATTGTCAAGGTTACGATTCTGAGTAACCTCCAACAGATTTTAGCCGTCGCTCATCCTTCGTTAAAAAGTTATTAACAAAAAAAGTTTGAAAAAATAACGTTTTATTTCTACTAAATATAATATTGAAAAATATCAGTAAATGACAATAATGTTAAATGAACACTGAATATCTATGTAGAATTATCTAACGATTCTAATGGATACAATTCGTTTATTATCGTTTATTATTCGAAAAAAACGTTTAATGCGTTTATTAAAAGTATATAGTTTTTTTAACAAAAATTCCGCTATATAATGTTCATAATGGTATTCTTTTGTACCAAAACGTGAAATATTAGCACGTAATTCCCCCTCCACAATCTCTCAATATTTATGTATGAGTCCCTGTATTTGGATCTACAAAATTTTCGGAATGCTTAACCACTCAATGAATATAGTTTTCATTTCGTAGAACATCATATCCACGCCAACAATCACTATGAATGATTGACTCTTGAGCAATGTGTTTTCGAATTAGTGGTATTAATGTTTCGTCGATTTTCCACAGATATAATAAAAACATTTGTACTTCCACGTTCAATACCATCAAATATTCACTGTCCTTTCAAAATAAAACCTTTATTAAACTTTCTTTTTCCAATTTCGACTTCATCTATTTCCACAATTTTGCCTGGTCCGCCAATTTGTTATTTCTCTTTTTTCAATCAATTAGCACCTATAAAAAAGAAAATAGCACAAAAATATTTACATAATATAAATATGTGTGAACATGTTATATAAATATTAATTTACCTCTCTACAAAAATTTGTCCAATCAACGACGATTGGATCACTAATATTCAATGCACTACACATCAATGATTGTCGTGGTATTCTAATTATTACAAAATAGCAATAAATCGATATATTGTTATATTCAAATGAGCTTTAAAAAACCATGTACTATCTAATATATTTATTTTAAAGTTACTCATTTTTCGTTGTCGTTTTTTTCCACGTACAGTTTTATAATACATATGACTATGTTACGTCCTATAGACGTTTCGATTCTTTTCTTTCGAAAGATTTGGCCCCACGTCGCGACTATGAGCAGCGCCTATGAGATTCGAGTGGAGCGCGCTGATAACGGTCTAATGGATCTAAAAAGAATGACCGAGCGGGCTTCGCGAAGCTCGTAAAACCAGGAAGGAATAACAATTTTTAATACGGGCCCGAAAAAAAATGACAAGAATGCGTAAATGTATCGAAATCACGCGATAACAAAATCTAAGCCTTATCGTCGGAATGACAATTTCACCTTAAGAAAACAGGCGCTACGTCGCGTTTTAAAAAAAATCGTAAAACGCATAGATAACTTTCCACGTTATCTAAAGTCTCAACTTTAACGTTATCTAAAATCGGACTCGCTACTGATAATGGTTGCCCTGTATGTAAATACTTGTGGACGATAACTGCCTGTTTACCTAAACACATTTTTGAGAATAACAGATTCGTCTGGAGCAATCTTAGCTTTTAGAGAAAAACATAAATCATTTCTACTAGAAATCCCTTTAACGATGCACTCTAGATCAACAACGACAGGACGTTATAAACATCATAAATCTCGCGAGACATTGCAACTATTGCATCCTAGATAAAGGGCACTACGCCCATTTTTTCGGGATACAAATAGAGGCCCCACGGAAGCACAGAGAGTCAGTCCGAGTACTCGGAATAATCGGCATAGTCGATCCACATTGGTTGCAAGAGATGCAGTCCGCGTCGCGCCAGTTCGCGGTACATTTTCCGTGTCATCGTGCCAATCACTGGACCACCTTCTTGGGGCTCTTGCGTGAACAGCGATCCTGCTAGCCAAGTAACATTAATCCGGGATCCCGTGGATCAAAAGTAAGTTTGTTATTCCTTCCGAGCGTACACCCGCTCTTTACTGCTAACTTTAACTAAAGAGGAAATAAAAAGAAATACGAAGGAGCTATGGACTTCAAAACAGGACTGCTTTCGCAAGTGAGTGCCCCGTTGGTAGAAAGTCATTGTTTCGGAAGGAACTACTTTGAAGATGATGTTGTTCATATCACTCCGGAACCCTTTCTCATGATACAGGCAAAGATCAGATACTTTTGGGACAGACCTCGCATATAAAATGAAAAAGAATTAAGAAAAATTAAAAAATGTATTAGAATGCTGAAGATGACTGAATAAAAGGTTGAAAGGTATATTATCACAGTCTTAATGAATTGATAAATTATAATTTCGCTATAATAACTGGGGTAGAGTTTTTATATTCTTTTCCCAAATTAAGTTTGATTTAAAAATAAATGTTGTAAGAAAAATTCAATATGTTAATTACTTAAAAAAATTACAGATTATTTTAAATTGCATTTAAAAGTACAAAAAAATTAGAGACAGTTGACTATCTAAATCAAAAGTTATTTCAATAAAAAGTTATATTTTTTAAATTTGTACTTTAATAGAAATATATGAAAATCAGGGTTGGATAGTAACTAGTTGAAACGTTAAAAGTTAAAAAAAAAGTTAAAAAGTTAATAACTTTTAACTTAACTTAGTTAATTTTAAATGCATTAATTTTTAACTTAATTTAGTTACGTTTAAACTTTAATTTATTAACTTTTTTAAATTAAAAATTTTTCTATCTTTCTTAATACTAATTTTTTTTGTATAAAATCTTAAACATTAGAGAATTAATTTAGAAAAAATTCAATGATTTTATGATGAGAGACTCTATAATAAGAGTCACACCATACGATAGCCAGTTTTTATTGAAAAATAGACTCGCTAGATTTTGTCAATTCCCGCTTATATTTGAATCACACTAATTTTAGGTATCACAAAGGTTATATTTCAGCAACTAAATATGAAATGAGCCTTAGATGAAGAATTGTTGTAGAACAGAGTTGCACATCCACCCATTTTCTAAATTTTTATGTATATTTTTTGTAATAAATATCTAGTCGATGCAGTCGTAAATATGCATGAACAGTCGTTTCAGAAGTTAAAGAAAGTTAGATAAAAGGTAAAGAAAGAGAAATAATGCAAACATATATTCTTCTCTCTCGCAAGATTTTGACAAACACACCTTATGGTATAACTCTTATTATTTATAAGTAACTCACATGTAAATATAAAATTAAATTTGCCTAATAATCTATATTTGTAAGATTATTTAAAGTAATCTCATTTTTAAAAAAATTAGGACATTCCGATCTCAAAAATAATTTTTTTTTTAATTGACTTCTTTTTAAACTTAGGTTAATTTAATCTTAACTTAACTTATATTAAGTTAATTCTTTATTCTTTTAACTCTCAACTTAATTTTATTAATTTTATTAAGCTATTAACTTTAACTTAATTTAGTTTTAAAAAAACATTAACTTACCCAACCCTAATAAAAATATATTATAAAGTAATGATATGTATTTATTTATGCATCCACATTAAGTGCTTATAAAATATATAAAGTAATGATAAAAATCTCAATTCTTTTATACAAGTATTTTATAAATTCAAACATATTTATGTAAAGTTATCAAATGCAGATATTAATTGTTTAATAAATAAACAAAATATTTATTTGTTATAAAATAGAATTGATAAAACTCAATAAAACTTTGCATAAATCATTTTTTGTATTTAAAATATTTATATAAAAAAATTTTAATTTTTGTCTTAATTTAGTTATTATTTTTAAAATTTTGTTTATAACAAATATAACAAAAACCTAATATCAAATAAAATAAATAATTTATAAAAATGTATTGCACAATAAAAACAGAATGTTATGAACACAATTTTCACATGTATATAGTTTGTTTAATGCGTAAATATTAATATATGTGTTTTATGCTTATCTTCCTTAATCGAGAAGCCGTTGTTCAATTTGTGTAAAAAGAATTAATTTTTAGCCAAAATTAATTCTTTTAAATCTCATTCAACGATCCTTGCTTGTCCCTTTTCATTTTATTGACTAAAATACCAGCAATAAATTTACAAGTATTCTTAATATTTTTACAATGACACTCCAGTTATATTCTTGCAAGATTCACGTCATGCGCAAAATTTACGTAATCTGCGCACAAAATTCATGTAACTGTAATAATATGCGTGTAAGAGTCAATTAACATGCTAAGATTCATGTAACATGGATGTAAGATTCATGTAAGATTCTTGATTTATTTGCAGATATTGTATGCGATATATTCTTATACAATCTTGTATGTTCTTATACGAAATTCATATATAAAAATTTTCTTGAAAGATCTCACCAGAATTTTTCATATAAGAATTTACAGTAGGGTATACATACATAATATATGTACATTATATGTATATTATACACAGGATGAATCATAATAATAATATTTTAATTTTATCATGGGAGGTGAATTACAACTGCACTGGAAAGAGCGTAAGAGAGAGTGAAACATTCATCTTCATAGTAAAATATTGGTACACTCAATTAAGATTTATCGCATATGTATACTCATATTATATAAGTATATACAGAGTGAATCAGAGTCATTGAACCTTATCGAAATTTTATTGCTCGTATTCCAATCAATAAAATGGAATAGGACAAACAAGGATCGTTGAATGGAATTTAAGGCTCCTGACTACTCAGCCAAGAACTCTGTGTCGATAGCGACACAGAATCAGATGGCAGTCTGGCGAAACCGGTAGCATAATATATACAGTAGCGCAACTCTCCCGATTTTATGTTGGCCAAAATGGAGTGCGCATGCGTGAAATAAGCAAGTTGCCTCATCTCATTTCCTTCCTTTGTTTATTGTTTTCTCTCTTTCTCTCTCTATTTAAATAAGCATTTCAATGTTCCACTTAAACAATTTGTCTTTCAAGCATACATGGTTCAGAATAGAAATTTAGAGGAAAATATTACGTGTATTGTCTATTTGGTGAAATGTGTGAGAAAGCTCGAGAAATTGGTCTAATTTTTGTGAAAAAATAATAAAGTAAAAAAGTGAACAAAAAATAACATAGAAAATCGAGTAAAAAAGATTTCTTTTTATTTATTGTATTTTTAATTTACTTTTTGGACATACATGTATATAAATTTCTTTTATATCTCTCAGCTTTCATATAACATTTTCATAGATATATAATTACATAATATTTCTTTATCCAAATATACATTTTTAAGTTAATTTAATATTTTTCCTAATATTTTTCTACATTTTCTCTTTATTTTTCAATATGTTTACAATTTATTTTTATTAATTTTCATTAAGTTCAGATTATTTCATTGTAATAGTAGGTTTATTCGTTTGTATACGTTGCATGCTCTAATATGCTCCTATAACAGCTCTTACTCACTCCAACGCATTTGTTGGAGTGCGACGCGAATAAATCTAGTGAGTTTTGAAAGAGCAAAAAAAGGATGAAAAGAGAAAGTTTAGGTGGTAACCATGGCAACGTTAGGTAACTTGCTTATTTCACGCATGCACATTCCATTTTGGCCAACACTAACATCAAAGATGCCGACAGGGAGTTGCGCTACTGTATGTGCTGTTTCGGTAGCCACATACTTAAGCACGAGCCCATGTACGCGTGCTCGCCTGCGGCGCGCCGAGTGAACGAGACAGCGAGTTTCTTCGAATACTAGTCGCTTGTTTCAAGCAACCGAAAATGCTTTCTCGACAATCTCGACCGCTCGGCGGCCCTAGACATTAATAAGGGGCGGGGGCATTCTAAATAATGTATAATATAGTAATATAAGTTTTAATAAATTGTAGTAATAATGTACTCCTTCCATTAATCCAGAATAGCATAAATCATGTTAAAGGCAACAGTTTACGAGATATTTAATTGTTTACGATTTTTCATGTGTGTTATATAGTGTTGAGATTTGTCCTGCTCTCTACATGCAGTAAGCAATACACGTTGTGCTACCACTAACGCCACGTATCGGCGTTACGCGCTGGTTTGTCAGTATCGCCCCAGTCTGACTACGGCACTTGTAACGACAGCTTCTGGTTGTTAGCGTGTCTTTTGGTTCTATGCACGCGCTCTGTTCTTTTGCCTCCACCTGAGTTTCGTCAATAGGTTATGGGCCCAGGACGACGCGAGAATTAAGTGCAAAGTGAACGCGAAGTGCGTGCGTGGACACAAACAAAAAAAAGGGAATAATAACCGATTCTTTTTTTCGTGAACAACACGAGCGCGGGACAAGATGGCGTCTCAACACACCGTCCGCATCGAACCGCTCGGAAAAGATAATTACGACACGTGGCGCATACAAATGGAGGCCCTGCTCGTCAAGAGCGATTCGTGGTCTGTCGTGAACGGAGAAACGGCAAAGCCTGAAGCCGTCGAGGGAAATGCGAACGCCGCCGCTGCCAGAGCAGCATGGGAGAAGACCGACCGAACTGCGAAGTCTGATATCATCTTGGCGATCAGTCCGTCCGAGTTGAAACTCATAAAAGGATGCGTGACATCACATGCCCTGTGGCAAAAACTACAAGCGAT
>NW_017305672.1:1222562-1257799 GCF_001594115.1 Trachymyrmex septentrionalis
TACCCGCGCGATTTTTTCGACACCGTCGATAAATTGGGAGAGAACATCGAGGTAAACCCAGATTTATTGACTATCATGCTGCTGTACAGTCTTCCGCCGGCGTTCGAAAACTTTCGGTGCGCGATCGAGTCGCGAGACGCGTTGCCGACGCCGGAGGCGTTGCGTATAAAGATCGTCGAGGAAGCTGACGCGCGCAGAAGCGATTTATTAGTCGGTTCTCAAACGCCGAAAGCCCTTGCCGCGAAGATGACGCGCGCAAAGAAGGGCCAACCCGGTCAGTCGAAACCGAAGACGAAACGGGACGAACAACGTGATCCGAAAAGTGTCGATCCCAGCCGAATAAAGTGCTTTCGATGTAAGCGCTTCGGGCATAAAGCGATTGATTGTGGAAAGTCGCGCGGGAATGACGAAGCGCCGCAAAAAGTCGAGAACTTGAGCATGTTTGCATCGTTGGACCTTTCGCCACCGCAGAACGCCTTCGAAATCAAAAGCGCGCCGGAACGCGAAAAATGGTGCCTCGATAGTGGTTGTTCCACCCACTTGTGTAGAGACACGCATGATTTCTCGGAAATCTCGAAGGTCGCACACGGAACGTTGAACCTTGCTACAAAAGCCTCCGCGGAAATCAAGGCGCGCGGAACAGTTTCGTTTACGGGCGATGTCAACGGTGTAACAAAGCAAGTGAGCGTGAAAGACACATTACACGTTCCGGAGTTAAGAACGAACTTGCTCTCAGTCGGTAAAATTACCGACCGCGGATATAAAGTAATCTTCGATAAGCTTACGGCAAAAATCGTGGACAAACGCAAGACGGTTCTGATCGCAGATCGAAAAAATGAACTTTATTATATCCGCGAGTCAAAGTCTGAATGTTGCGCGGCGATCAAGGAAAATGAAGATCGAACTTTAAAAACCTGGCATCAAAAGATGGGCCATCTTAATGTACGCGATCTAGTGAAATGTGTCCGAGCGGGCGACGTTCGAGGTATCGAACTAGACGACGCGACGAGCGATTTAGCATGCGAGGTTTGCGCTCGCGGAAAGATGACGCGCGCTCCCTTTCCGAAAAGGACGGAACGAAAATCCGAGTTACTGGAAATTGTGCACACCGACGTTTGCGGCCCCATGCGAACTGAGTCCATAGGTCGAGGAAGATACTTTGTCATTTTTATCGATGACCACTCGAAGTGGTGCGAGGTCCACATGATACGAGAGAAAAGTCAAGCGTTCGAAGCTTTTAAAGAGTTTAAAGCGTATGCCGAAAAGCAGACCGGAAAACGAATAAAGCATCTGCAAAGCGACAACGGGAAAGAGTATTGTAATTCCGAATTCGACGCGTTTTTGAAAGAGCACGGCATCGGTCGGCGACTCGCGACAACTCATACGCCGGAGCAAAACGGCGTGGCCGAGCGTCGGAATCGAACGTTGGTCGAGATGGCACGCTGTCTGCTAATACAATCGCGCCTCCCGCCATCTTTTTGGGCCGAGGCCGTTAACACCGCGAACTATATTCGCAACAGATGTCCGTCGAGTAGTCTGAAAGGGAAAACTCCCTTCGAAGCATGGACCGGGAAGCAACCGGATGTAAGCCATTTCCGAAGCTTCGGTCAAAATGTATACGTCTTGAATCGCGATCCCAAGAAAGGAAAATTTGACGACAGGTCAAAGAAAGGTCTTTTCCTCGGTTATTCGGAAGTTTCGAAGGCTTATCGAGTGTGGATATCCGACGAACGACGGGTCGACGTTTCGCGCGACGTCAAATTTTTGGACATCTCGGAAGATACCATCGCGGATAAGTTCGAGGATTTTTACGACGGTAAAGAGGAGCCTGCTACCGAAAATGAATTGAGCGTGGAAATCGAACTATGCCCCAACGAAGCTGTGACGGAGATGCGCGAAGAAGACGCGCTTTCCGAAGAAGAGGAGGAAGCAATCGAAGAACTCGTCGAGGATCGACCCAGGAGAGGCCCAGGTAGACCCCGCCTCTTGAGAACTGGATTGAGGGGAAGACCGAAAAAGGTACATTACCCGGCACGTCTTGCGGATGAAGAATGCGCGAACCTTGCCGAAATCCCGATGAGGATGGCCTTAGGTGGACCCGAGAAGAACCTCTGGATGGACGCCATGAAGTCTGAGTTGGAAGCTGTGTTGATGAAAGGAACCTGGGTGATCGTAGAGCGTCCCGAAAATCAGCAGGCGATAGGCAGCCGTTTCGTTCTTCGTAACAAGTTCAGGAGCAATGGAACCCTGGAGAAGAAAAAGGCCCGCCTCGTCGCGAGAGGATTTTCACAGCGACCTGGCGTCGATTACGGTGACACTTTCGCTCCCGTGGCGCGTATCGGATCCATTCGATTGGTGGCTTCCCTCGCCGCTAGACTAGGTCTCGAATTGCGGCAATTCGACATAACCACCGCCTACCTTAATGGAAATCTAACTGAGGACGTATACATAGAGCCTCCGAAGCATATAGAAGAAGTCTTAGAGGAGATTGTGAGCTCGGGCGGAAAATCATGCTTGCGTAGCGCAGCATCAAAAACTCTCGAACAACTCCAACTCGGCGATAAGGTGTTCCTTCTCAAGAAGGCCCTATACGGCCTTCGTCAGGCCGGAAGATGTTGGTACGAAAGGCTACGAGCAATTCTTTACAAATTCGATCTGACTCAGTCAGCGTGTGATCCATGCGTATTCTATCTTGGAGAGCGAGAGAATCTCGTCATCGTCGCTATTTACGTCGACGACATTATCGTGGCGGCTAGAAGGGACTGCGACACGGTGGGACGACTTTACGCTCATCTGTCAGAAGAATTTGAAGTCAAGGATCTCGGTCTTACGAAATACTGTCTTGGTATTGAGTTCTCACAGAAAGAAGGGAAGATCACGATGAATCAGCGAGGATACGTCGACGACTTGTTGAAACGTTTCGGAATGGTCGACTCTAAGCCCGTGGCTACTCCCATGAGTCAGGGAACGAAGTCAGCCCGAAACGAAAAGATCGACTCGACACAGGTTGATGTACCATACAGGGAGCTCGTGGGTGCACTCATGTACCTATCAGTGTGTACCAGGCCCGACATTACACATGCAGCGAGCTATCTGAGCCAGTTCAATAACTGCTACGACTCCGACCATTGGACGGCGGCCAAGCGCGTGTTGAGGTACCTGAAGGGCACTCGAGATGTTGGTCTCATCTACGGAAAGACCTCGGATCCATTGACGGGTTTTGTTGACGCCGACTGGGCAAATTGCGAAATCGACCGGAAGTCCTACACAGGCTTCGCTTTCATCCTTGCCGGATGCCCAATATCATGGGAATCGCGAAAACAAAGGACGGTCGCCTTGTCTTCGATGGAGGCCGAGTATATGGCCATCAGCGACGCCGCAAAAGAAGCCACACACCTCCGGCGTTTTCTACTCGAGCTGGGTCTCAACGACCTCGGCAAGATCACTCTGTACAGCGACAACTGCGGTGCTATTAAACTGGTCGAAAACCCGGTCTTCCATAATCGGTCCAAGCACATCGACGTACGACATCATTTTGTGCGCGGTATAGTCGAGAACGGTGAAATGAAAATTTTGTATAAGTCCACGGAAGATATGGCCGCCGATGTTCTGACGAAAGGACTACCGGGTCCCAAACATAAAGAATGCGTTAAATTGTTAGGCTTAAGTTGCGGTTACCTGCGTACAGATTAGTTTACAAATGTATTGAGGGGAAGTGTTGAGATTTGTCCTGCTCTCTACATGAAGTAAGCAATACACGTTGTGCTACCACTAACGCCACGTATCGGCGTTACGCGCTGGTTTGTCAGTATCGCCCCAGTCTGGCTACGGCACTTGTAACGACAGCTTCTGGTTGTTAGCGTGTCTTTTTTGGTTCTATGCACGCGCTCTGTTCTTTTGCCTCCACCTGAGTTTCGTCAATATATAGTATATCCTTCTTCATAAACTCGAGTAGCAAGAATAGTTTAGTAGAAATAAAATTTTACCGGAAAAAAATTATAATCCAGCATTTCTTTTCACGAAAGTCTTGAAAGGTCATCAGAAAAGAAATATGTTTGAGACTCGAGATTTGTGAAGAAAATATACGAAAAAAATTGAATAGTTGCAAAAAGCACGTTTTTCGCTTATAAAACGAAAGATATTGATAGTACGAAAAAAAATTCGATATAAAAAAATGTAGGTATTCGAAATACCTACAAAACAGCATTAAAATCAATCTATTAGTAGAACAAAAATAAAAAATACCGAAAAAAACCTTTTTTTTACTCGCTCTCTGTTCATTGAGATTTAAACGCAAAACTTTGAAATTTTCGTAAAATGTAGTCCTCGTAATGATGAACAAATCTAGTCCTAAAGAAGCCTGAAATGTTCAATAGTTTTTGCAAAAAGTAATTTGTTTACTAAAAACCTGTCTGCAAAAAACTTAATTTCTTCATCTTTGAGCAATCGCATAGCAATTTACAGGAGTGATTTTTCTTCTTTAAGAGTTGCACTATCACATACTCTTAATAACAAAACGATTTTTTGCAGTAAAACTATTATAAAACTACTTTAAAAAATGGGTATCTTTTTTCGTGTAAAAAAATGGAATAATTACGTTAATATGCATTACATCAAATAGCCGTGTGAAGCATTTGACATGTTTTTGAAGACAGGTTTTTAGTAAACAAATGGCTTTTTGCAAAAACTAATGAACATTTCAGGCTTGTTCAGGTCTAGATTTGTTCGGCATTACGAGGGCTATATTTTACGAGAATTTCAAAGCTTTGCGTTTAAATCTCAATGAACAGAGAGCGAGTGAAAAAAAGGCCTTTTTCGGTGTTTATTATTTTTTTTCTACTAATACTAATAGATCGATTTTAATGTTCTACGTCTTCTTTTGTAGGTACTTCAAATATCTATATTTTTTATACCGATTTTTTTTTCTATACAATCAATGTCTTTCGTTTTATAAACGAAAAACGTGCTTTTTGCATTCGATTTTTTTCACAATTCTCAAATAAACGCATTTCTTTTCTGATGACGTTTCAAGACTTTCGTGAAAAGAAATGCTGGTTTATAATTTTTTTTCGGTAAAATTCTACTTCTACTGAACTATTCTTGTCACTCGAGTATATGAAGGAGGGGTATATAACGTGCATGAAAAATCATAAACAATTAAATATCTCGTAAACTATTATATTTTAACATGATTTATACTATTCTGGATTAATGGGAGAGGTACACTACTACTACAATTTATTAAAGTTTATATGTTATTTAGATTACCTGCCGCCTCTTATTGATGTCTAGGACCGAGTGGCCGAGATTGCCGAGAAAGCATTTTCGGTCGCTTGAAATAAGCGTGAAAAGTGTGAAAAGAAACTCGTTATCTCGTTCACTTTTAGCCTGCCGCAGGCAAGCACACGGACATGGGTTCGTGCTTGTATGTGTGTTACAGCGCCGCATCACGATAAATGGCCAAACTTATTGACATGGAAAAGTAACGTTTTGATACAAAATTTACGTTGCATGCCATTTCATTATTATTTGCTTAATTGTGAAAATGTGACTTGTCTCGTACTTATCAAAGTTGTAATTATCGATGAAAATTAAAGTTATCTTGAAATTTTATATGTAAAAACGTATATTTTATTCGTTTCAATAGCTGTCGGATCGTGTATTTCTGCCTAAATGTAGGCTCAATTTACGTGCCTTTTATGACTATTTATTAACTATCATGTGAGGAAAGAACAGTTTTCATCAATTTCTACAAGTATTTTAAAGCGATCTCGTCATTTCGTTTCATCTAAATTGTATTTATTTAAGAATGACATGCAACAAAATAAATTAACGTGTCATTCCTCGCTTCTGACGTCACGATTCCAACATGGCCGACGCGCGACTAGTGAGAAGCCTTAAAAGAAAATTATCTACTGCACACGTTATGATCCAATTAGATATAAAGTCGATAATTTTCTCATAGGATAAAAGCTAGTTCAACGTCTCTGATTCATCCTGTACACACACACACACGCGCGCACGCGCAAGCACACACACACACACACACACATATATACACACATACACACACACGCCCACTGAGTGTTTTAGAATTAATAAGCCAAACTTTAAGAACATATTCCAGTCATTATAAAGATGAAAAAGAGTCATATAAACATAGGCTCGAAAACGCTTCCTTTCCAATTTATAAATTACATTTTTTAATTTTTATATTGTATTTTATTGTGTACTCCTGTTGCTATTGTGGAAATACTCCGAAATCGTATTATTGCTGCGAGTAAAAAAATACGAAATACTTCGAGAATTTTTGAATATCTTCGACATCCATGCGACGTCGATGTGAAACATGCATCGATGCGGAAGGAAATCATTTCCAGCAATTTCTGTAATGAAAATATAGATAAAAGTATAATAAAGATAAAAAATAGATACAGTATAAAATAAAATATAGGTATGAGTATAAAATAAAATATAGGTATAAGTATAAAGTAAAAAAATATTTATAACTTGGAAAAGAAGCGTTTCCTAACCCATATTTATATGACTTTTTTTCATCCTTACAATAAGTGGAATATGCTCTTAAAGTTTAGCCAACTATTTCTGAAATACCCTGTATATGTATATAATGTAGACATTTAAAGCTCCGCGCAATCGTCTTAATTTCGCTAGAAACTATTGCTATGCAAAATATGTAAATACAACTACAATATAATCTCTGTGAGGGAGAAGAGGCTTCATGTAAATAAATTATTTAGAATGGAAGAATCTTCTCTGCAATTTTGAAAACTATAATCATATTTGTAAATTAGCATATTGTCATCAACATTATCAACCATAGATAAATTACAGTTAACAGCAGTGTTCGCATAGCAAGAATTTTAATAATCCTGTTATAATTATATGAAAAATCGCGTATTTATAATAAAATATTCAAAATTAAAGAAAAAGAAAAATTCTAACTTTTATATGGTTAATTTTTTTTTATTCTATTTAATTATTACCTATTAATATTTCAGTATAAAAATGGACATATATTTTTCACAAATTTTGAAGCAATATTGAGGAAGTATTTTTACGAAAAATATTTTCAACGTTATGAAGTCATCAACATTAAGAATAAAAGATGTTACAAAAAAACTTTTCAATCAATCTTTATATATTCTTCGTGAATCTAAACTAAACCGCGGCAGCATCGTCCGTGTTTCGCAATAGCGCAGCCGCTTTCACGACATCACCACCACACTGGTTCAGTATCACTTTGCAATCTTCAAGGCCGACAAAACTATTTTCCTTTTTCAGTAATCCTTGAAGTCGTTCCAGTTTAATTGCAGCTAGAACGTCCCATTCCGTGACATTCAATGCAGCAATGCAGGATTCTGGGGTTGACTGTTCATGCAACACCTTCAGCATGATTCGTACTTCATCAGATTGTTCTCCGTTTCGAGGTCCACGAGTTCTTCGTGTATTTGGCCCGTCACACGCAAATTCTAATAGATCTTCACAAGAAACATGGTCCGATTGTCGTGACAAGTCACTTACGATATCACAACTCGATGTTTTTTCGTTGGATAAATGGTATGCTTTTGGAATAGTAGTCAAATGAAAATTGTTGTTTGAGCCAATATGTACCAAAGGTTCCTCACAATGAAAAGCTTCGTATTTGGAAGAGATTTCTTCCACGTTTGTTTGTGAAGAGTAATTTAGTGGTGTCTGCTGTATTGTTGACGGAATTTGAACTCTGATCGAGGAATTTATCTTGTTCCAGTCTTCTGATCTACAAGAACTAATTGTCACCGGATTCTGGCTTAGATCTCTTTCCGTGTTTTCTTGTACTTTAGATGCAAAGCTTTTTAAGGAGCATTTTGGTTCAGCGCTGTTTTTTCTGCGTAACTTATCGGTCATTGTTGATGAATTACTCGATTGTTTCTCATTGCTTGTTTCCGAAACATTCTGACGTATATCCGGCATGTCGTTGCACTCGATTAAGTTATCTGAGAATTCCAGCAAATCCTCTGAGATCACGCTAAATCGTCGAAGTCGGCATTCTTCAATAGGTAATGAATCCAGTGCAGCTAGCTCGGAATCTATGCGTTGTTCGAATTCCTCTGGACTGAAAATTTTAAATGTCTATATTACAAAGAGCATCTAATTATTCACAAAGCGCTCGATGCAAAAGCGGATTAAATTGACAAGAAAACTCATAAAAATGTTTCTTCCTGATTTTGATGAGCAATAAATGTTATTTTCTAGACAAAAATGAAGAACATTTTTTTGTAAGGGTCCAATCGCATTTTTAGGGATACAATGTCATCTCTTTGAAAAAAATAGTTTTTTTCATTTGAAGCACATATCGTCGAAACTGTAAAGATGGAATCACACGATTCAATTTCTTGAATAATATATGCATACATAGTCATATCTACTCTGATGCATGCTAGAATACGCATTGAGTGGTACATACTGACATGCATAATTTCTGTGCATGATTTCGTGTCTGTTTCCTTGCATGCACCAATCAAAAGATTGAAAATGGTCACGTAATCGAGCAGACGATCGACAGTATTTTCAGAATAGAAATAATTGTTCTTATTTCATGTAGTTATCATATCATATAGTTTCATAATTTAATGTAGTTATCTATCAAACATGAGATTTCGAATTAAAAAATATCGTGGAATAAAGATCAAATAACAGTATAAAGATTATGCGTTTTGCGGGTTTCCTGCGTGTCCAGATCCATTCTTAGTATCAGGCTGCTTCTCGCCCTGATGAAGGTTCAGGAAACGTTGGCATTCCAAGAATGGATCTGGACATGGAGGAAACTCGTGAAACGCATAATCTTTATATAGAAAGCAGCTGGGGAAGCCTCAAGAATATTACCAAATAACAGTATTAATGGAAGTGTATAAAAGCGAAATTATATGCTATTAAAAATCCAAATTATCATAATAAGCATTTACGAAGCTCTAAAATAATTAAATAAAGAACTATAAAAAATACGTCCAAACACAGAAATTAAGGAATGTGTAAATAAATTGTATTCCTTAAGAAATAGTTTTAATACCGAAAATAAAAAAAGAAAAGAAAAAGATCCATGAAAATGAAAACGGGACAGATGACGTAAATATTCTATTCTTAATTTAAAATTTCACTTTCGCATTCTAATCTAATCTTACCCTTTTCATTTTAGATTTATAATCCAAATTTTTATTTTTAGATGCTTACATTTTTTTAAAAAAACATTTTCTGTTCAACAAAAAAATATTTCCACAAGAATAAGTGGAAGCAAGAATACAAAACAAGTAATATAACAATCAGGCAAAATATTAACGTACATATTCAATGGAATAGGCTTTATAGTTATTTTTTATCATTCGTTTTAGACTTTTCAAGCATTTCGCTGGATAATACTTTAGAAATGATAAGTCAAAATATAGATGATGAAATTCTTGAAGATGTATTGACAAATCAGAATTCACAGAAATCTCTAAACGAAAACACACAATGGGAAAACACTTATTATGATAATTTAGATTTTAATAGCATATAATGTAGGTTCGCTTTTATAAGCTTCTATTAGTATTGTTATTTGGTTTTTATTCCACGATATTTTCTAACTCGAAATCTGACGTTTGATAGATAACTACGAAATTAATTTCTATTATCTAACAATTGTTTCTATTCTGAAGATGCTATCGATCGTCTGCCCGATTACGTAACTATTTTCAATTTTTTGATTGGTATATGCAAAAAAATAAGCATGAAATCATATATAAAAATCATGTACAGAAATCATGCATGACAGCATGCATGGCTCAAAGCATAAACGTATTCTAGCATACATCAGAGCAGGCATGCTTATCATTCAAGAAATCGAACATCATGTGATTCCATCTTACGATAGGAAAAAAAAGTTTAAATGCTTAAAAAGTTAAATGGTTTGAAATTATAATTAAAAAAAAACTGTAAATAGAAAAATTTATATTTATAAAAAATAAATATTGAAAAATTTTTTTAATTATAACTGTTATAGACTCTTAAAACCTTTCAATTTTTATTTTAAACATTTTTCTATTTTTTATAGTTTCGATAATATTTATCTCGAAAAACAATAATCGATTTTCTTCAAAGGGGTGTTGCACTCATTAAAAATGCGATTATAAAATACCATTATAAATATGATTATAAAAACCATTATAATATGAACTATTATAAAAAAAATACATATCCTTTATTTTCATCATTCAAAGCTTATCAATATCAAACACTTCCATGGATTTTGTTGTATGTCGAAAAAGTCATTACATAATAATTGTAAAAATGCATCATTACATAATACATATAATATATTGTATTTAATTACATACTTGATGTAAATACTTCATATTAATTATCATATCATAAATATATATATTTAATATATACATTTAAACACATTGCATCATATAAATTTTATAATTACGTTAATGTAAACATCTTTATTCTTATAAATATTATAAATAATTGTAAAATATTTTAAAATTTTTTAACAATTAATTTTTGCATATTGTGATAATAATTATTATATATAAGTTTATTTGGGTGTGTACATCATGAGCTAATATCACGAGATAATATCTCAGCAAACACCAAATATAAATACAATATAAGACGGAAATAACTGTTATTTCAAACAAGTAATATGCAAAGGTTACACTATATTTGTATATACATATAACTTTATTTTATGCAGGATAAGTCATTTTAAGTAATACATTGAAATATCTCAAAAAATATAAAACAACAAAAAAATGTTTTAAACAAAAATTGCTCAGTTAATAGGGGAAAAAAATAGTGATTTTGGTTGATCTAAAGATGTCTTTATCAAGGTTACCTAAAATTTTTTTTATGGACACTTCAATTTTTTATTTCATGTTCATAGCTGACGTCAAGACCTTTTTCAAAATACTGTTATTAGGGATATTTATACAATGTCGTAACCAGTGCTACCACTCTAGGATGGCGCTGCGAGCGAGCATAATTGCGTGCGATTTATTTTGTCTATTTTACTTACTTATTTATTCTATTCTTTACTTTTGTAATATGATCGACACAATGTTCTGAATAAAGTCTTGATATATAATCTTGATCTCCAGAGTAATTTATACTTAACAATTATATAAAATATTTTTTCATTGAGTACTTTACAAGTTATGGAGCTTGAAAGTTAATAGATCAACGCTGAATTCGACTCTATGATAACTTACCTGAACGTAAAATTTGCTGCTCTTTTCATTTCTGGAGTCAAAAATAGAGGTTTCTATTTTTGACACCAAGTATAACAATTGCTTGGCGAGTGATTAACATTAATGTGGTCAAACGGAGTGCATCTTGCGTTGACTTGTTAACTTTCAAGTCCTATAACTTGTAAAGTACTCAATAAAAAAATATTTTATTATAGTGTTTTGAAAAGGCCTTGATGTTAGCTATATGAGCATGAAATAAAAAATTATGATTTCCGTTTAAAAAATTTTAGGTAACTTTGATTTGACTTTAAGAACATCTTCTCTAGATCAACCAAAATCATCACTTTTTTTCCTCCTAGTAACTGAACAATTTTTGTTTAAAACATTTTTTTTTTTTTGAGATATTTCAGAGTCACTTAAAATGACTCATTCTGTACATATGTATAATATAACCAGGTTATGAAACTATTATACCATTTTGATATTTACATGTTGTAATAAACAAACTTTTAAATTTTTAACCATCATACATCTGAAGATGGCTCAATCTTGTAGCCAAAACATGTTACGTGAATATTTATAAATTATGAAGCTTATAATTTTTTTTCTTAATACGAGGGTAGTTCGAAAAATTCTCGGTTCTGACATAGAGATAGTAGTACACCGAGAGTATCAAATGGCTATGATTTTTCTTAAGTTTGAACTTTCAGAGGGCCTCCGAAAAAGTTTCAGACAGATGCGATTAGTAGTTTGTCTGTTGCGTCGAGTAAAGCAAACAAGTTTTTTGATATTTCTCGAAAACTTGTTTTTCACACTTCTGCAAGTGCAGTCGCAAAACTTCATGAGTTGCGCTTCGAATTGCTGTCACACGCACCGTACTCACCAGATTTAACCCCCAGTAATTTTTTTCTTGTTTCTGAATTTGAAGAAATCGCTCGCTGGAAAAAGATACACTTCAAATATGGAGGTCATCGTTGAGACAAACGCTTATTTTAAAGAATTAGAAAAATTATATTATATTGAAAATTTAAAGAAAATAGAATATCGTTGGTCTAAGTGTATTAACTTACAAGGGGACTATATCGAAAAATAAAAAAAATTTTATCACAAATCATGTTTTTTTTTGTCAGGACGAGAACTTTTTGAACTACCCTCGTATATGTAACTCTCTAATTATATATTTATTCTAAATTTTATATTTTTATTCGACTTTTATTGCTCTGTTAATCTAACAATTCTATTTAATAACAAGAGTCCTGTATTTTACTTAATAAACAAACAGTAATATAATTGCATTTGTTGCGTATTATACAAGTTGATATTAAATTGATGCTGTATAATTTGAATTATAGAGTTCTAATCTTGCGACGTCACAAAGCTTTACGCTAGTCAAACTATCGAGTCAGGATCCTTCAATTCCCCTCTTGAAAAATGTTGACAGCAGATGTGCCGCCTCTATAGACTGGAAACCCAGAAATGGAATTAAGATGCCTGAGTCGATAACAATAAGTGGTTCTGATCTTACAAAATGAGGCTCAGCAGTGACCATCACCGATTTCAATGAAACTTGGCAGAATTGTAATGTTGCCCTGAATAAAAATCACCCCCCATTTGAACGTAGACAGTCTACTGTTTCCGATATATTTCAATATTAAAGTTGATAACGGCATTTCCTTTAGAGTTTATTAGAATGTTCTTACTCGAGTATTTGTAGCGTAGTGGTGATATACAATCTTCCCACAGCACAAAATTTGCAGCAATATCGCTGCAAAATCTCTGCAATTTTTGTGCAGTATTGCACATTTTTTAAATTTAATTTAAAAGGATTATTAACATCTCAGACTGATTGTGTTGATAAAGGCTTTAAATTCCATTACTATCCCCATCCTAACATTAAGTTGCCTAATAAAATAAAAAATATTTCACTGTACCGTTTGTAAAATTTATTTCTGAGAGCTTTATGTCTATTGCTCTTGGCATACGTCTTAAAACAGCATTCACCATATCTAACACTCTAAGGAATTTTATACACAAAGATAAGGACCGATTAGATCATTTCTCAAAATAAGACGTATTATATATAATAGTTTATAAAATTGAATATTTGAATTGTGAGGCTAGTTATGTTGATTAGACAAAAAGGAAATTACAAACTAGAATAAATGAACATCGATCTGATATTAACAAGAGAACATGGTCTCCATCAGTAATTTCTGACAATACTAGTACTAGTTTCAATCATGAATTGAAATGGGAAGAAGTCGAAATTTTAGATAACAAGTTTTATTACAAAAAAAAAAATATTTCTGAAATAGCCCACATTAAAAAGTAAAAATATGGTTTGAATAGACAGACGGATACCGATTCGCTGCCTAACATATATCTACCCCTTTTACAGTTCCTTCCTACATCCTTCCTACGTCATTTCTATTACCACTTTCCTTGTTAGATGGTAGGATCGTTTCCAACTATCGAATGTTCTAGCACCTCGAAGTTCTACAGTATTAAGACCCGTTTGATATCGCTGAATTTTATAATTACTTGTAGTACTCAATTTTTTCAATTTTTTGGACGATTTAACGTTAATCAGCAGGTATTTATTATTTATTTTTTATAACTTTTAATAATTGGCGTTCAATTTCTGTAATGTAAAATATAGTCGTATAATGACACATTAATTTTTTGGTATCATTAATTATAATATAATGTTAATAGTGATAATAATAATTATGTTAATATAGTTGTAAAAAAAACAAGAAGCATGTATACATCCAATTTATATTAATTTCACTGTATCAATCTATGTAAATTTGAGAAGAAGTTCACGGTATAATAGACTTCATACGATTATCACGTGATTTCTGAAATCGACTAACATCAAGTTCCAATGTGAAGCTGCTTGAATCCAGACCATATCTTGCCATTATTCTTCTTGCCAACATACGAGTACAGCATGCGCTTTTTACATTTTAATTTTTGAACATCTTGCGTAGTTATATATATATACTGTAACATTTTTAAATTTATTTTTTAACATTGAAAATGATCCGATAGGGATCGAAACGTCTGTACGAATTTTTAGATTGTTCATAATAATATTGTTATTCACATAATACAGGGTGCGGCAGAGAAACTTACTTTTTTGAAAAACGCGCCAAACGACAAGGGGTGAAGGTAGGAAGCTGGGAGGGGGTGCGTCCGAAAGGATAGGTCCTCAATTTTTGTTCCCCCCACAGCCAGTCTCGATCATGCTTTGGACAAGAGAGCATCGCGCGTTTGCCGTCGAGGCATACTTTGGTAATGGTCGCTCCATTGTCGCCACTCAACGTGCCTTTCGAGCGCGCTTCATTATTTCTCCTCGCAGTTCAATCCCCGGCCGAAATTCGATTCTTTCGTGGATTATCGCATTTCATGAGTCTGGCAGCATCGTTAAACGCAGGTTAGGAGCTGTAAGAACGGCCAGAACTCCGGAAAATGTTGAGAGAGTGAGACAGTCATTTTTGCAGTCCCCCCGCCCTTCCACATCTGGAAGAAATGGACGTCGGGGATGTGTGGTTTCAACAAGACGGAGCCACGGCCCACACAGCACGGGCCTCGATGGAATTGTTGAGGGAACACTTCTCTGACCGCCTCATCTCTCTCAGAGGTGATCTCCCTTGGCCGGCGCGCTCTCCAGATTTGACTCCATGCGACTTCTTCCTATGGGGTTATTTGAAGTCTATTGTTTACAACGATCGACCAGAGACCCTAGCTCACCTGAAGACAAACATTCGGAACGCCATCGCCGAAATACCGGTGGACATGCTTCAGAGAGTGACGCAAAACTTCAGAAATCGACTCAATCAGTGCATAGACAACGGCGGCCGTCATTTGATAGATGTAATTTTCAAAAGTGCATGAAAAAAAATTTGATGAGATGATCTGTAAGAGGAAAAAAGAATTATACCGATATCTGCAATAGTTTCGTTTTTATTAACCTTTAAAAAAAGTAAGTTTCTCTGCCGCACCCTGTATCTAGAGTGATTCTTAGCCTTATTGTTTAATTGAAATTGATTTAAAACAAAGAATATGTGTGTGTGCGTGTGTGTGCGCGTGTGCGTGTGCGCGTGTGTGCGTGTGCGTGTGCGTGCGTGCGTGTGCGTGTGTGTGTGTGTGTGTGTGTGTGTGTGTGTGTGTGTGTGTGTGTGTACATTTGAACCATCTAAACTTTGACTCATTGGCGTTCTCTATTATATTTATGTATTCATATACACAGTCGTTTTTAATCTTAAAAATAAATAAATAAATTAACTCCGGTATATACACCGTTGGGTAATTATCTTTCTTTTCAGTCATTTGAGTTTTCTTTTTAGGGCACCACCTAAACTTGTTCCAATATTACAGAGTGTTCCATTTTAAATAATGCAGATTAAGATTTTATTTTCATTTTAAAGTAAAAATTAATTTTTAGTGTAAAAATGAAAATAAGAGGAATAATCTCCAGTGGCCTTGATCTTGATAGATGTTATTCAGGACATAATCCTGAACAACATTTAAGAGATTTTAACTGTCGGTCGAACACCTTGCGTAACGCTAATGCCGGCGGTATTGTAACTTCAGTCTTGTAACTCAAAAAGTACGTAATATAAAATAACTTTATTACAGTGTTTTAAAAAGCTCTTAACACCAGCTATTAGATTCTGCATCAAAAGTAAAATTTTCCATTAAAAAAATTGATGTGACCTTGATCTGACCTTGGCGACGCCATCCAAAGTCAAATCAATAATACCTTCTTATGTCCCCTTTCGAACTATATAACTTTTGTTTGAAACATTTTTATCTACCATAGTTTTCAAGAAATCTTAATGCATTATTTAAAATAAGACACCCTCTAACATGGATAAGAATAGATAAACAATTAGTAAATATTTTAATACAAAATTGATATTCACTAATTTGAATAATTTGATAAATTGAGCAAGTTTATTATGGTGCAAAAAGACATTCGCCAAAAAAACGTAAAGAAAAATGTTGTCTATAAAATTTCATGCAAGGCCTGTGACACATTGTATATTGAGTACACTGGAAGAAAACTAGGATTTCAGAGCACCAAAATCACATAAAAATAAATTGGAATACTAATAATCATTCAGTGATTACGGAGCATAGAATTAATATGCAAACGTGATTTTGATTGGAATGTCGAGGTACTTGATGTTGAGCATTTTTTGAATAAACGGTTAATATCTGAATGCCTTCACATTCATATGCAAAAGAATGATCTTAATGTACGATCGAATATTGAAGATTGACACCATACCTATTTAGAAATTTTAAGAAAGAATATATGTATAATAGTTTTATTTTTCGATTTATACAATGCGACTTAAATGTTTTTATTTTCGACTTGCTTTTTATCCTTTTAATATTTATCTGATTGACTGAGATATTACTTAAAATTAAAATTTATCCGTTATGTTTATGATGCTCTATTATAAGCATGTTACTTGTAAGAATTGTTATTTAATTAATTTATTTCTGCAATGCTTAATTTCATATATAATATTTGTTAATTTGATCCAAAATTTTAAGACGGTTTTTCTGTATGTTGAGATGAATCGTTTTCTTTTTCTTGTTTTTTGTCAATTTATGTAGTTTAATTTTGACAATTTAATGCTAATAGATTTTTGCAACAACAAATCTGTAAATTTGTTGGTGACTCAAATTAAATTTACAAAGGAGGGACATATTATGTTTTGTTATTGCTGAAAAAAACTTCAAAGAGAGTCCTTACAGAAAAATGTTATACAATTTGTGGATTAATAAAATAAAAAAATAATAAATATTCTTACTTTTAACAATAACAGACAAAAGACTACAAGCCAAAACAATAACTTTAATCTTTAAAAAATAATAATATTAAGCATAAACACCACAGATGTTTCGACACCGATCGGATCATTATCAATGTTACATTAAAATTGAAATTATAACATAAAGTTAGTCATTATGCGTACATAATGACTAACTTAATTTAATTATAAGAAAAATATAAAACAAAAAAAATACAATTATCTGGAGACACTGGTAGTGTCTCGGCGTTAGCGCTACGCGTAGCGACACTGCCGTGACTACTTTACGCGAGCCGGTTGTGCTAGGTCGAGATTATCAGATCTCAATAAGGAATGAACCGATCAAGTTCTAAGTGTGCTCAATCAATTGCAACCGCTCGGGATATATAATGAAAGTGTTTTGATTTTTTCTCTACAAGCGGAGATATTACGACGCAAAATATGAATCTGAAACTTTTATTTAAAAAAAATTAAGAAACGTCGTCATCGTCGTCTCGTCATCGTCGCTACGGAGGTAATGTTCTTTTGGAATTTTTGGCGCAAGAGACAAATGTGGCGCTAGCAATGCATTGTCACATCAGACATAGTCAGCGAGCGTTGCAAGCGCCGCGACGATTCTGCACATTCTACACTCTGCAGAAATTATAAGTTGAAGTTATTGTTTTTTACGGTCACGCAATCGTGGAGGAGTTGAATAAGTGCGATTGTGGCTAAAGCTATATTATATATAATATTGAGTTTCGATTACCTCAAATATTGATAAAAATATTTTTAGTCAATGTATTTTCATGTAATTAAATGTCTAGGTTATCCAAATAATATCAAGATTGTTGTTGAGGAACTGTGATCATATTCGTACGGCACCCTTAATCGGGTTTAATAATAATTATGAAATCCATCGATGCGTTTTCGCATAAAAATAAGTAAAAGTTTAATAAAAAAAATGTCGCTCTGCCTCATGAACCGCCGTGATTAGTCATTGAAATCGATGACTATTCACGAAATATTGCGATGCAAGCAGACACTGCAGTAAAATTTTTATTTCCCTGCTTTAGAGCTGGTATTCATAATCAGATCTTATATTCAAGACCGTCTTAAAAAGTCACGAACCAATCAGAGAGCTGCATTAGCGTCTTACGACATTACTTAAGTTGATCTTAAAATAAGAATCGATTATGAATACCGGCCTAGATCTACCAGAATAGCGGCTCGTATTGATTCTGCATCTGCAAGTTCCGCTCAATGGGACATAGAAAAATGAATTCCTGTGGATTGGAAATTACATATACATACAGGGACATTGCCGACTGTATTTTGTGTACTCATTTTAATTTTGATTTGCATTTTCGCCTTTCTGTATACTATATACACAACATTCATGTTCTGATCATATTGACCTCCGTATTTATCTGGAGACTTATTTAATTATCTTCAGGATTATGTTCAGATTCCCACTCGAGTGCTCCAGGTATCACTCTATTCTTGTTATTTACCGAACGTTAAACAAAGATGACATAGTATCCAGGTGGGAATCCGAGCACGCCTCAGCATGTTGATTAAGGCTCTGCGCACAATAGAAGGAATAAAGAATTAGGAATAGAGAATAAACGATTTCTATCAAAAACCGTGTATTCCGATGTATCCGATTTCTGATAAGTTGAAATTGTTTATTCTTTATTCCTAATTCCTTATTCCTTCTATTGTGCGCAGGGCCTAACTATGCGCTTGTAGGAGATAGTTTAAACCAACTTAACGAGGTTAGTTTTTATGAGTATGTGTTGTACATGTACCATAAAGCTGATCACAGAAAGATTGCAACACTTTTTCTTCGACAGTTTCGGAACGCAGCTTGTTCTCCGAGTGATTGGTTCTTACTCATGGATCTAGAAATAAGAACCAATCGCTCGATGAGCAAACTGCATTCCGAAACCCATAAAAAAATGTGTTGCTTGCAACCTTTCTATGACCGGCTGTACACGCAAGCATTGGCGGAATCTGCAAAAGAAATAAATCCGCAGCACAGACTTTTGCATGACGCATAACGCATAATGCATAAGCGAATCAACTAATCAGAATCTTTCCTTTCCTCCCATTTTATGGAAAAGAAGAATTTCGATTGGTTGATTTTCTTATGCACTATGCATTATGCAAGAATCTGTGCTGCGACCAATAATTTTGCGTAACAGAAAACGGCGGAATCGGCGGAATGAAGCCATGACCAATTACGAACGTTCCATAGTTCTGCATATCCGCAGTTCCGCATGGGAGTGCACCCTGAGAATGAGGTCCCATGGTGCGGACCAAGGCTCTCAAGAGCCTTCTCGTAGATCACTTTCATTAAATCCACCGGAATAGCGTTTGTCATTAGCTCGTATTGATTGCACATCTACAAGTTCCATACATAGGAAACTAAACTCCTGCAGATCGAAAATCATACATACATACAGGGACATTGCCCTATCTTCATTTTGTAAACCCATTTTGATTTTGATTTACCTTTCGCCTTTCTGTATACTATATGTTTTAAAAACAAATTCTCTGCTTCACAAATACAAATTCATTGCTTTGAAAATACAAATTCACTGCTAATGCAAAGAATTTGTGTTTAAAATAGTGGATTTTTGTTTTTAAAACAGTGAATATGTTTTTAAAGCAGTGAATTTGTATAAAGCAGAATGTATACATAATGCTATATTGGGTTGGGATGACAGATATATTAACCTTTAACGCTTAATAATTCGATTCACAAAGCCGACCGCCGCATTTTTTTGCCAGATTTTTTCGTTTTAAATAAAAACGCATCAAATGAGTATATTTTATTAAGATTTTATTCTAAATAATATTATGTGAATAATTAAACATATTGAATTTTAAATTCCAAAATAAATAACACATAGTGATACATGGCAGAAATCTATTGTCTCCTCTCTACAGATTACAAAGTTAGATCCGATATTTCTTGACGTTAGAAAACGAGCATTTCAGTGTCGCATGAAAAGACGTCCTAATACGTAGAAAGATAAAACTAAATCAGTCTTATGTGGGAGTCTTCTTGAAGAAATTGAAGAGTAAGTTCCCTCAAATCATTCTCTAGCATTAATTTATATTAACATAAATATCAAAATTAGTAATTATGTGAATGGTATATGTAGTGTAAATTATTTCAGTTCTAATATGTCATTTACTCATACAGAAATGAAGCTGATGTTCATAGCTTAAATGAAACTTAAATAAAGTTTTTTTTAGATAATTTATCCGATTGAAACTTTTGCTCAAGTACATAATTTACAACATGAGGTGCAAGATTTAGGAAATCGGTTAAGATTGGTTATGGCACACAGAAAAATCAAAATTTTCAAGTTAATCAAATTTTTGAAATCAATCCAAAAATAGAACATAATTAGAACACGGTACGAAAAAAATATTTAATTATTGCATTTGCATATTGCAAACAGAGTAACATTTTATAGAAATTTAATGTTCTTTGATAAAAATTTTTTTAAATAATATAATATAAGGTTATGAACCACTCAAGTTATTATGTAAGTAAAACTATTTTTATCAACAATTTAAATTTTGTACAGACGTTTCGACCCCTATCGGATCATTTTCAATGTTAAATAATAAATTAAAAAATGTTATCGGTAACTACGCAAGATGTTTACAAATTAAAATATAAAAAGCGCATGTTGTACTTGCATGTTGACAAGAGGAATTACAGTAGGAAACGGCCTACATACAATCAGCTTCACATCGAAACTTGATGTTAGTCGAATTCATAAGTCATATAATAATCATATTAGGTCTATTGTATGGTGAATTTTTTCTCAAATATACAATAGGTTGATACAGTGAATTCGATATAAAAAAGATGTATATACGCTTCATGTTCCTTTTATAACTGCTGATTAAAGTTAGAGCATCAAAATTAACTGAAAAAATTGAGTATTAAATGCAATTATAAAATTCAGCGATTCATAAAGATTCTTAGAACTCCGAGATGTAATGCGCGTGTCGTTTGTCGCTCCGAATTCTTAATAGGATTTCAGCCGCTCTGGCCGAGAATATTGTTAATTCCGAAATCTCGTTATGTTTAATACATTTTTGGTTTGATTTACTATCTTTTAGACATTGTGACCGCCTTAATTAGCCTGAACCAAATAAATAAACGCGAATTTGTCGCGTTAGTGAGCGCCGACCAATCGAGAAACGGGGTTTGTATAAATAACAAGAATATTAACTTTAATGATATGTACCATTCCTTTAAAAAAAAGATTTTGATATCAAGAATTAGCGCAAAATTAAATCCCATTTCTTTATGCGATGCCAAATTAAATAAATAATGAATATTAATCTAATGATATGTATCATTTGTATAAAAGAATTGATATCAACAACTGTGGCGCCAAGATAAATTCTACTATCAAAATTAAATTAAAACCCAAGTAATACTATCTTTATTACAATACTATTTACTTAATCCATCCGCCACAATTGTTGATATCAATTCGCCACAGTTGGAGAATCCCAAGCGCAAAAAATCATGGGTAGACCCAGGCGCACCATCTACATCGACCGCAAGACCGAATCGCTTTGGCAGAAAGACGATGCTGTGTGTTTGGTGGGACCAGAAGGGTGTGGTCTATTATGAGCTGTTAAAACCTGGTGAAACGGTTAATGCTGGACGCTACCAACAACAATTGATCGATTTGAACCGTTCGCTGCTTGAAAAAAGACCAGAATACCAAAAGAGACAACACAAAGTCATTTTTCTTCATGACAATGCTCCATCACATACGGCAAAACCGGTTCGCGACACGTTGGAAGCACTCAGCTGGGAAGTTCTATCCCATGCGGCTTACTCACCAGACTTCCTTCCGATTACCACTTGTTTGCATCGATGGGTCACGCACTTGCTGAGCAGCGCTTTGGTTCGTACGAAGATGTGAAAAAATGGCTCGATGAATGGTTCGCGGCAAAGGGGGAAGATTTTTACTGGCATGGTATCCAAAAAATCACAAATTCCCCGAAAGATGGGAAAAATGTGTAACTAGCAATGGAGCATACTTTGAATAAAGCTCTTTTTATTATTCATCCGAATTTAACGTGTTTTTTTTTTGAAAAAAATCCGCATTTCATACTTGTACACCTGGTATATATATTCGTTAATTGTTAATTTAACATCTTAATTTGCTCGTTTTATTTGATAATTTGTTTTGCTACATCAAAATAATACACAAAATTATTGTATCGTATTCGAAAGTCCTTTATGATTAATGGTCGACAAATTCGGTACGTACGCTGCTGGAAAAGTTTCTACAAACAATATGAAAGAAAACATGTAAAATTCAGTAAATGGCTTTATTGTTTTTCAAAGTATTCGCCTTTAAGATCGATACATTTTTGCATACGCTCGAACCAATTTTTGAAGCATTTTTGCCACTCTAAGGCTATAACCTCAGAAATCAGTGTACTAAATGTTTCAACAGCTGCTTCAGGCGACTCAAATCGATCATCATGCATCTTATTTTTAATGTTTGGGAACAAAAAGAAGTCATTAGGTGATAAATCAGGTGAATACGGACAATGAGTCATCAATTCGACATTATTACTGGATAAAAAATCAACGGTTTGACGTGCTGTGTGACAGCTGGCGTTGTCATCATGAAGGATGATGCGACGATTTCGGTTTGTTCTACGCAATTCATTTATGACTTCTGGCAAACAAATTGTTGTATACCAATCAGTATTTACAATCCTTCGATCCTCTAAAGTCACGGTTGTCACTTGTCCGGTAGACCGAAGAAACAAGCAATCATTTGCTTGGCAGCACTGCGTGAACGAACAACTTTTGTTGGTTTCCGTTCATTTTGAAATATCTAAACAGTGGATTGTTGTTTACTTTCGGGCTCATACGAATAGATCCATGTTTCGTCCCCAGTAACAATGTTGTAGACCAAATTTGACCGACCTCGGTTGAATTTCTTGAGCATTTCTTTGCTCCATTTAACACGAGCCTGTTTTTGAGCTTCGATCAAATTGTGTGGGATCCAACGACTGCAAAGTTTCCGTACGCTCAAGTGATCATGCAAAATCGTATGTATTGCTTTCATGTCAATGCCTAAGGATGCCTGAATCTCGCGGTATGTTATATGCTGATCTCGATCAATCATTTCACGCACAGCATCAACATTAGTGGCAACAACAGACGTGGGTAGACGACCTTTACGGAATTCATCACTAAGATAGGTACGTCTACGCTAGAATTCAGCAAACCAATTATAAACAGTCCTATTGAATGGTGCTTCATCCCCAAAAGCCAAATGATCGATCGATGCATTGTTTCGGAGTTAGATTACATTTGTAATCGTAAAAAATCATTCCCGAAAATTTTCTCGCGAAATTTCTATTTTCTTACAAAATAACTTCTTTTAAAATACTATGCAAACAAAATTAGTTAGCTTGGGTACAAACTGTCAATTGAATTATAGGTTAAAAACGTCTAATTTTACGGATATGATAGTAGCAGAACGTTGGCGCCACTGGAAGTACTAGATTGCAGAAACTTTTCCAGCAGCCTACGTATATGTACTTTCTTTGCTTTCCATCCGACTTATTCTATGCCATATGTACCTCTCCATGGTAAGAAAAAAGAATGAATAACAAGTATGAAAATAAACGCACGCAATTCCGAGGTTAAAATTGATCTTCTCATTTTATACCATTTACTTGGTCGCGTGGTATTTGTATTACATTGATGATGATGTTACCGCTCGAACATGTTGTGACATGTATCATGTCAAATGTTCGTAAAAAATCTGGTCACGTGATATATACACTATTTGGCAACGTCGCATTTATATCAAATCGCATTGATATCATCATCAGAACACGTCGTGACATGTCAAATGGTTTTGAGTGCAAAAAGGAAAAAGGGAGATAGGAGAAGACGGCAATGCATCGAGAGAAAGATGGCAAGTATATGAGATATCGCGCACGTCGGCGGCACAACACATTTTGGTGTGGACGCGGGGTCTGCGGTGGCTGCGGCAATGGCGGTCCCCAATGATATGTGACGTTACAACATGGCGGCATGTATCATTAATGTAAGTAAACACCGATAGTGTCGGAGCCTTCCCGCGCCTTCCCTGTCCTTTTCCTCCGCGTCTATGAGTATCCTTCGCACCTTCCTTCTCCCTCCGCGCCCACGAGGACCCCCCGCTCCCCACGGCCCCCTCTAGCTCCAAGGGTTAGAACCCACCTAGTATACCTTAAATCCGTGACCGTATTAATTTACAATGAAATTTGATCGTGATTATCATGTATTTCCTTCTTTGAAGTACTTCTCAGTTGCCGATTAATCGGCAGTGATTAATAGCAGTGAGCCAATAGATTCATTTATAAAAATAGGATAAATCCTTGAATTGATACGAAAATAGGATAAATCCTTGTATTGATACGTAATACAATTTACAAAAAAAAGAAAATTTTTGAATACAATTACTGTGTGCAATGTGTTTCCTTCTTTCAAGCAATAATTTTCAGTCGCTAAATGATTAATCAGGAGTGATTCATCAATTTGTATGGAAAAGAAAATGTTATGAAAATCGTCTAAACTTGTTGAAACGAATGAGAGAGAGAGAGAGAGAGAGAGAGAGAGAGAGAGAGAGAGAGGGAGAGGGAAAGGGAGAGGAGAGGAGAGAAGAGGGAGGGAGGGAGGGGGAGAGAGAGAGAGAGCTTGTGTTAGGATGGATGGTGCTCACTTTGAGCACCTGTTGTAAAATGTAAAACTCTTTTAGAGTGATAAAAAATAACCCGCTGTTTTCAGAGTGGTAAAAAATAATCAGCTCTTTTCAGAGCAACCAATACATTTTTACATTTAATATTTTACATTGTAAAAGATTCGTATGTAAAAATCAATCAAGTGCGTGGATAAATCCGTGAAAGTATTGATACACCATACAATTTGTAAAAGAAGGAAAACCTTTGATTATTGATTATTGTAATGTATTTCTTTCTTGGGTTAATTCTCAATCGCTAATTAATTAATCGGTAGTGATTAATAATAACAAACTGATAAATTCGTTAATAATTCGATCAAATGTGTGTGAATGGATTTGAGTAAAGATGATACGTGACACGATTATAATGTAACAGACAAAAATTTATTATTATTCCGTGTTGGATTTGTGAGAATCTTGTTGGAATTTACAAACATGGTATTATTCTGTTTTTTTTTCAGCTCGATTACGGTATGAAGACATCTCTACAAGGTGAGAGAGTGAAAGAGGGGGGAGGGGGAGGGGGGAGTACGCGCGAATTATCGTGACGCGCGTTTTATACGTAGCAAGCAGCTGATCGCAATCGTGTGTCCGCATCGGACGATGAGGGGCCCGCGTTGCGACGCCCTTGCCTATCTTCTGTATGCGACCCGTAATTCGTTAACTATTTTCCTTTATAATTCAAAAACTAAGCTTCGGATAAAATTTTGACAAAGAAAAAAATGTCTTAGAATCACGGCAGGAATACGTTATTTTAAAGATAAATGTCTTTTCTGAGACACCCTGTAGCGCGAAATATATTATCGTTCCTATAAACATTGAAACTGTATTTGCATAATCTGCTTAGTTCTAAATTAAGAAATTATTTTTTATTTCATATTGCAAATTTACAAACCCATAGACGTTTACAACTATTATAGTGGGTCTCAAAATTACACTATAATAGTTGTAATTTTACACAAAATTTTTTACATAGCGCTTGTGACGGGCCCTGTAATTGGTGATCGGTTTTATAAAAATAACGGAAAAGTAACGAAAAGTTATTTTCTCAAGTAACGGTAACTGTAACGAGTTACTTTCAAAAATCGGTAAATAGTAACAGTAACTTATTACTTTTTCTCGGTAACGAGTAACTTTTAAAAAGTAATTTTCCATTCCCTAGTTCACCCCATCATTTGTTCGATTTGTTCTGTCCTTTTTCTGTCTTTTCAACAGTTTTTGTTTCAAGAGAAGACTGCGCGACCGTGCCACTACAAACCGTGTAATCGGCTCGCGAATATCGTGCATCTATCTAATTCAATTACATTGGTCGGTGAGACGTCAGTGCTATTCCAGTGAATTTATGTTTTCGTCGAAGATTTGTGATGTTCTGTGATTTGTAATATTTTAAAAGTAAACAGATGTGGCAGTATAAGAAATGCTTTAAGCATACTTTATATTGTAAGTAATAAAAAAATTATAAAACATTACATGATAAATGATGTCCTTTCAGTTATGTATAACCTCAAAAGCAATCTATTACATAGATATTTTTTCTTTAATAAAACACTGGTTAACTTGGTATTTTCGTGAATTGTTTTGAGGACTAATCACGTGCTTGAACAGATCATCGATAAATACAAGAGAAATCAAAATGTCGATACCAGGGTTAGATAGCCCACTTAAAAAATTAGAAATTAAGTTAAAATGTTAAATAAAAAAAATTTTAACTTAATTTAGTTACATTTTATTGGTAACTATTAACTTTTTGTTGAATTTTCTTGAAGTTAACCATTTCGACTCATTTTCGACAACCTTCGAGAAAAAATGTCCAATAAAAATTTCGAAGTGACTTTATTACCCAAATTTAATAAGTATCTGTAAATAAAATATTTATATAGAATATGTTTCTAAATAAAGAGTATATTTGTTATTTCCGTTATTTGTAAGACTGAAATTCTGAAATCATGAAATAAAACAAATTTAACTTTTAACTTGTCAATTACTTTTTTTTATTAATTTAACTTTCAATTAATTTTATTATGAGATAACTTGTACCTTAATTAAGTTAAATTTTTAAGGCTGTGAACTTTAACTTAGTTTAACTTAACTTAGTTTAAAAAAAGAATTACTCTGAAGAACTTACTCAACTCTGGTCAATATTTCATCGGTGTTTAGACAAAGTACAAATTGCGTACGAACAGACGTCCCTACCAGTAGATACACGCGCTTCGTAATTCGTGACGTCGTCGTCATTATTATTTGGCGACACTCGATGTCGCGGCGGAAGAATAGACCGCGACAACTTTCGGCGATCGACCGAATCACTCGATTCGGGACGATAAGCCGTTTCCGTCTTTTCGGCAGAAGCTCGGTACCTCCCGTAAAGAGAAGCTCGGTACCTTCCGTAAAGCGAGCCACGATTCGCGCTCCACGAACACGGAAGTTTCCAAACCGCACGCGGCCATTGTTAACAAGGCAAGACGAAATAAAGCAACCAACGCTTCGGTTCGAGAAGACATTGGATCCTCGCACGACACGCGTTCGCGAAGTGCACGAAGAAATAAAACAACGAAATTTGTGCTAATCTCCGGCGGACAATTTCTCCGCATGTGCTCCGCGCGTGGCGACTGATCACGTGTAACGCATGTGCTCCGCGCGTGGCGTCTGATCACGAGTGTATCTCCTGTGCAACTAATAAAACCTTGTTCAACAAATAAGTGGTGTCAATTCCCTTGGAACAACACTGCAATTCATCACATCGTGCAATCATTTTCCTTTCCTTCCGTAATTTCTCGTTACGAGACATTCGCAAACCAGCTCCGTTAGTTACAGTTCTTGCCTATTTCTTGCCTCAAAGATTGCAAGTTTTCTCACACTGTGCAAGGACCCTTTTCACGTTCGGTTTCACTTACTGGATAAGTACCGAAACTAATGGACATCAAACAATCGGCGATCTTCCATTCTTTCATCGACCGGATAAGCAACAAAGATGTGATTTTCTATTGGGTGTGTGGATATGACTCCGCCCTTTCCAATAGGTTCGCTAGTGTCACTGCTTACGCGTGTACATTAAAATGTCAATACTTGTATTCGATAGTACTTTGTGTCAGCTGTCAAACGCAGTGTGTGACATACGGTTGAAGCGTAAACAACAAGTATTTTTATCGCATTGAAAATGGGTTTTATTCCAAATAAACATCATTTGCGGGAAGTTTTATTGCACTATTTTATTGCAGCGGAAACTTATCATTTGCTTGTGGATATTTACGGTGAGCATGCTCCATTAAATACAACTTGCAAAGAATGGTTTCGACGATTTAAAAACGATGATTTTGACATTGAGGACAAAGAACATGGAAAACCACCCAAAAAATTTGAAGACGCTGAATTGGAAGAATCATTGGCTGAAGACTGTTGTCAAACATAATCAGAATTGGCAGCAACATTAAATGTCGATCGATCAACTTTTGCAAAACGTTTGCGAGCAATAGGAATGGTTCAAAAAGCTAGTAACTGGGTTCCACATGAATTAAAAGACAGAGACATCGAACGTCGAAAAACCATTTGTGAAATGTTGTTTCAAAGACAAGAAAAAAAAGGTTTTTTGCATCGAATAATTACTGGAGATGAAAAATGGATATATTATGAGAATCCAAAACGCAAAAAAGCCTGGGTGAAGTCAGGTGAAGCCGGCCCATTACAGCCAAAGAAAAATATTCATTGTGCCAAGATTATGTATTAATAACCTCTGTATTTGGTGGGATCAGAAAGGCGTTGTGCACTGAGTTGCTGAAACCGTCTGATATTATCACTGGCGATGTTTACCGACGACAACTAATGCGTTTGAAGGTAGCTATAGAAGAAAAACGACCAGAATGGGTGAATAGGCATAGCAAATTAATTTTTCAACATGACAACGCCAGACCGCATACTGCAAAAGTCATGAAAACATATTTAAATAGACAGGACTGGGAAGTGCTACCCCACCCGCCATATTCGCCAGACATAGCTCCTTCAGATTACTACTTATTCCGGACGATGCAGTCAGATCTTACAGGAGAGCGATTTACTTCTTACGAAAGCATCAAAATTTGGCTTGATAATTGGATTGCCTCAAAAGACCAAGACTTCTTCATGCAAGGAATCCGTAAATTGCCTGAAAGATGGGCGAAGGTTGTAGCTGCAGATGGAGCATACTTTGAATAAATAATTATTTCATTTTCTAAACAAGCAAATGTGTTTTATTTTCACAAAAAAGGGCGGAGTCATATTCATGCACCCAATAGATACTTGCAATTTACACATTACGCACGTAATGTGTATGCATTTGCATTTGAAAAACGGCTTTCTCAATTTGATAAAAAAGTTGAAGATTTATTTATTAATATTATATATATTATTATTGTAATATTATACCAGCTGAAAAAGTCAAGTCGAAAAGAATGCATTTATTAAGTATGTGCCATCACAGTGGTTAACTTTGGGACGAGTCGCAGAAAGAGTGACCGAACAGTACCCGGCTTTATGGCATTTTTTGAAACAATAACAAAAAAATCTTCAACGAAATTAAACGAAAACAACAGAATTGTAAAAATCATTAATGATTTGAAAAATTCTTCTATTAGAGCAGAAGGATTTTTATTAGTATCCTAAAAAAAGTTCAGCTATTTCAAAACTTTTGTAAACTTTTTCAAAAGCAAGAGCTTTTAATTCCTTATATCCTTTATGAAAAAGCTAGAAACTTAGTTATAATAATTCTAAATAAAATATGTAAGCTTGAGACAATTAAATAATTTAATAGATTAAAAAATCGGTTTGATATCGGAAATATATTTTCTATTAAATGCTCTGATAAAATTGATAAAGTGCTTAAAAAATTGAATGAAAGAGATGAGTTACAGTTCCGCTATAATGTTCAACAGCAAAACATCTGCTGAACATCTATTTTAAAATTTGAGACAGCTAAACGTTTTCGGTTTCTTTATCCTCATCGATTGAAGAAATCTAAAATCAGTTCTGGTATCGCAAAAATCAATCGAATCCTTACATTAGGGATTTCTGAGTTTCATCTCTTAAACGAATGGTCTATTCTTTAGCTTGAAAATATTCCAATTTTTGCACATAAGCGAATAGATTACTATTAGAAAAAGATCTTTGATATAAAAAATTCGATGGGAGAACTGAAGTTTCCATTAGTAACGAAAATTGTGAAAGCTAATTTTAGTTTCATGCACGATATTGCTGACGTAGAGAAACGTTTTAGTGACTCTGGTAATCAATTGAGCCTCAATATCAATAAAGACACTCGATGGCAGAATGATAATTAAAGATGCTCTAAAAAATATAACAACAAGCCTGATCGAGTTCTCGTCACGAAGCAGCTTATTACAATGGGACGTTCAGTACACAGCAGGTACAAAGCCTATTTAGAAAAACAAAGAAAAATGAAAACTGAAAAAAAAGAAAAGAAGGTCAGAAAAAGGAAGAAAAGAAAGTGCAGGAACAATTAATGAAAGACCAGATAAAAAGGAGAAGTGACATTTCTGTACTTGAGATTCAAAATAAGGAAGTGAAAGAGGAAAATGATAACAATGTAAAGAGAAAACCTACTCAAAGAGGTAGAGCAATTAATAGGTTTGAAAAGGCTCTAAAGAAAAATGACTTTCAAGAAAAAAAAATTACTCACGGATTACTCCAAAAGGCTCAGATAATGAAATTGAATTTTAGACAATTCTAAAGTTGAACCACTACGTAAAAACTTAGAGAAGTGTAAATCTACTCTTACAATTTATTAAAAAAGCTCGAATTGAGAGTAGTGACACTTAGAATTATATTCTCGGATATACTAGATTGTACATGTCTAGCATATAAAATACATATTTTACTGTTTTTAAGTTGCTTTAAGTATTTAAAAAGTTCCTTTGCACTGAGGGTGATTTACATCAAAGAGAATAAATTACGTTGAAGCTTTTCCTTTTTGCAGAATACATATTTAAATTGTTTTCTTTTATGTATTTTTATATATTGATTTTAAAATAATAATACTAACTACCATGTATATATTTTAATTATGGTAACTTTTTGTTACTTTTTAATGAAAAGAGTTACTTTTTCCCCTTTTTCCTGCCTGAACATTACTGGCAGCCCTGAGGTTGACTAAAATTTGTTGTAGATTACTCAAGGTCATGACAACATATGTCAAAGTCATCAACGAGGTTTAACTTTTCCGCAATAATTACCAGACGAGGTTGCGCGATTTGATCAAATAAGTACCAAATTTTATATTTTAACTAACAAGGATTCACTTCTTTTAATTATTTCAAAATTTGGATGACTAATTTGATAATCAATTTTAATTAGTCTATAATTTAGAATAGATGTATCTTAATTATAATCAACTTGTGACGTGACAATTTTTATCCGTCACTATCGAGAATCATCGGCGGTGGAATCGCGCGTCCTCCTGGCTCGGAGGGTGAGCGCACACGCGAGCGCGCGTGCGAGCACACCTGCGAATATGCGCTCCTTCCTTAATTATATGTTTTTGTTTAATAATTTTTCTCTTTTCGTTAAGACTTTTTTTCTTTTAGTGATTGGTCTCACAAGTAACATTAGAATCACCATGAACCACGGTCGGCGGCTGCTATTTTACTCTGTGATTATGCCGTCTCACCCACCATCGAGAGGAAGAAGTCTGCGAGGAAGAAAGAACAAGCGATGCTACGCTAAAAGACCGCCCACACGGAGATCCAAACAGGTCGGTCATATTGCTTCATATATTTGCTTATAATCCGCTGCCGTCCTAAAACCTTCTTACGTTGCACACCCCTTGCAGAGTACAACCGGAGGCGAGAATTCTCGGCCACCTAAAGGACCGTACGGGCATATATTTCCGACGCGGAACTGGAAAAGGAGCTGCCAGGACATCCCACGATAGCTCAGGAAATTCCGGCCTTCAGCGGAAAAGGAACCCTTGGAAGGAAATTGAATTACGCACTCATAAGAGCAGGGATTCGCGACCGCGAAGACCTATGCGGCACGTGCGGACAGTGTGAGCCGGAGCCAATCGGCTCCCTGAGGGAGGGAGAGGAGTCAAACGGCCTGAGTGAATTCGCAAGGAGCTCCCGGGTTTCACTCTGTGACTGAGCCGCTAGATATACGAGGACGTGCGACTCCACTATCGACGAGCATTCCTGAAGATTGCGAGTATTACTGCCGAGAGAAGAGTTGTTGTGAGAGATTACGAAAGAATCCTGCCCCAGAAGGTGAGACGACGAGCGTCGCCGTCGCTACTATAAAGTTGCCGATCCGAGTTCGTAGCTTCGGGCGGATTGCATGTGGAAAAGCTCGCGACGCATAAAGCGGCCGGTTTAATGGCCGCCGTGTAGAGTCATGAAATTGCGACACACGTGCCAAGCATTGTGATTAGTTGTCGAGTCGCGCTCACCTCTCTTGCCACAGTCGAGTCATTTTAAGCTTTCGTTTTATCTTGTATCATTTATGCCGCGCCGAAACGATTATTGTGATCGTGTCGCGCTTTCGAGCTTACGTATCCTTCCCGGGTAACGTGTATTACTTCGGGTACGAGTTCTTGTACGAAGGTCTCGTAACCTAATAATCAGTCGTCGTTTATCCGTCATCTTCTAAGGCGACCGCAAAGAAAAGTCAAAGCTCGTAGTCTAGAGTACAGGGTCGCCCGGTGTTAGAAGTAAGCCGTTGTTGTCTTTTGTGGAAATAAATTATATCAAGTCCAGCGGAGAGAGCGAAGCTCCAGAACTTGCACGTAAAACGGTTTGCCAAATATAATTGTTCTTTATTTCTTTCTTATCTCATATGTGATTCGTACCTCTCACGCTCTCCGAGACAATTTTCCCACCTTTGACGATTCACCTCTGCCATCGCGGATTAATTGCTAGTAAAAGTAGGAGAGATTACGGAAAGAGTGGCACGCTCTCTCGTGCCTGGCGGCCAACTTATTTAGCGAAAAGCTCTCTACTGCAAAAGGTACTGTAAAGAAAGAGGAGATCAAGGAGCACAAGACGAAGTTGTGCCGTCGCTCGCGAGCACGGTTACAAATTTTATTACTTTAGTCATTAATTAAGTTTTTATTTTGGGAAATGTTTGGACGGATTTCAATTCATTTTGGAATTGAATGAAGTTTGTAGTAAAGCAGGAAAGAATCAAAGTTTAAAAATAAACCTTGTTTAATTGGAAATTTGATCTTTTTAATCTGGACACGCCGTCTAGCTCTTTTAAGCAAAAGACAACGGCTTTTCTTCATTCAAATTAACAATAACCAATTGAATTAACAATTAAAAGGTAAACTACACCAATTCTAGATCACTACGAGTATGTGTTAGTGCGTAACTATATGCAGTATCATGGGATAAGCTCAAGGAGAGGAAAGCATCACTGACGCTGGTCCGAGAAAGGGAGAAGCGTGTCACCGGGAAGTGTTAGAAAGGAAGGAGAGTTCCATTTCCCTCTTACCCATTATGTTCTTTTTCTAACTCGTTCTAATCGTAAATCCTCTCTCTTCCACTCATTATAGCATGCAGTTATTTCTGTCCCACTCGTTGCAATCCTATACTTATCATAGTACTCTCTCTCTCTCTCTCTCTCTCTCTCTCTCTCTCTCTCTCTCCCCTCCTCCACTCTCGCCCTCACCCTTCCCCCCCTCTCTCTCCCTCTCTCTTATCCATTGTGCTCTCTCCAACGCCCACATTCTCTTTTCTTTTATCACAAGCAATTTTATTAAATAGATATAGTATTTATAATATTTTACAATTTTTTTAAATGTTGAAACTTAGCAATGATGTTAATTTAGCAACTAATTATAACAATATTTTTAATAATATAATACAAATAGCTAAGCATTCCTAATTATCAAATCATTATAAACTATTATTGAGCAGCTGTCAAACTTATTGAACTACATTGTACTATTACTATTGAACAGCTATCATATTATTAATTAATTATTAATTATAAGGAAAGAGAGGGAAAACTCGTTTCGTAATAAGGCAAAACAGGAATGTACAGATCTCAAAGTTACGTGAGAAGCAGATAATGTGGAAAGGTGCCACTTAATTAAAGATGTCTCACAAATTAAATATATCTCTCTTTATTCAGTACTATGTACAGAGGTACCTTGCGAAAATTATTTATATACTTATGAAAATTATTGTGGCGCCTTGCGACTATATAAGATATGTGTGTGCTAATGTAAGTTATGTAAGTAATTTATTTCTTCTTCGGAGTCCTCGGTGTCGGAGTCGGTCCCGAAGAGTTGGCGACAGCTGTGGGTTGATCCTTTTCCTCTTCCTTCGTCTGGGTGTTCTCGGTCGTGCGGGAGTCACTGGCAACGGGCTAATCGGTGGCCCGATTTCTAATTCCCGCAGTACTTCAGGTAGCGGAACGACGATACCTGCGGCCTCAGGATGCTTGTGCTCTGCTTGTGGAGGCCGAGTCGTCGTCGCGGATCCCTGACGGAGATATCCTTTTGCAAGAGCTCCACGGGGAAAGAGTAATCTCCGGATTGAGCAGCCTTGTCTTTTCCATTGGTAAATCCTCGGGTGTAAAGGGAGACCGGAGTAATTCCAGCGACGCTTCCGTGGCAGTGTGTACGCCTTCTCGTTGCCAGGAAGTAATTCCCGCAGAGGCCCGGATGGGGCTTGCTCTGCTTCGCGAGGAATATGCAAAGGCCCGAGGGTGAGCTCGCTTTGCGGGTAAGCATGAAGGCTCGAGAGACTCACTTCATAGGGTTACGTTTAATCCTAGAGTAGAGGCCCTTGACGAGCTCTGACTCTTCTGAGAAAATGCTGAAGATCTCCTGCAGAGCACTACTTCTACGAATGGTGAACCATTCTTGCGAGCGGGTTGCTGCTATGCCGTGTGGCCCTCTCGCGGCGGCGGTTGGAACTCGCGTCGAGCGGACGCTCGGTTACCGTCATGCGCGACACCGGGCGAGTGACTTAGGGGCGGCGCGGATCGCGCGCGCGCCCCGGCGACTTGATTTGCGGTGTTTCTAAGCCGCCACAATGTCATAGAGATAGAAGGAAATAAAAAAATATTTTTGTAAAAAAAGATTGTGGAGGAAACCCAAAAAGAAATAGAGATTAGAATTATAATTTTTTTTATTATTCACTTTTATAATATATTAGACTTTTGCATGCCCTTTCATTATGTTTATATTTCATTGATATCAAGACATTAATATTTATTCAATTTTTATTTTAATAATTTGACTTTAAATACAAAGCGCCTTTTCGGTCGAGTGTTAAGATGTTGAACTACTATCTAATATACATTCAATTAAATTGAATTAATATTTCAGAAATAAATTGAGAGCCGATGGATTTATCGGATTCACACAATCAATCTGAAACAAATAATCCCCCCCAAATTCTCCCAAA
>NW_017305672.1:1258469-1266075 GCF_001594115.1 Trachymyrmex septentrionalis
TTGTTTCAGATTGATTGTGTGAATCCGATAAATCCATCGGCTCTCAATTTATTTCTGAAATATTAATTCAATTTAATTGAATGTATATTAGATAGTAGTTCAACATCTTAACACTCGACCGAAAAGGCGCTTTGTATTTAAAGTCTTAATATTCATATAGACGGTCTTGTTTCCAATCATATTGTTTAATAATTTGATTAAATTATTTGAGGAAAAATTGCGAGTCTTCTTACCATAAATAATTCTAAATCGCTGAATAGAAACAACGGAAAAAAGGAGATTAAAAATAATTTAAAAAAATCAGTAATATGTTTAAGTATCGTGTTAGAAATTTTTTTTAGAAATATTACTTCATTTCTTATTTAAAAAAGGAAAATGTTAATAATTTGCAGTGTATACAATTTCATCAGAAGCATGCACTACTAATTCACACTCTACGAGTGCAATTTAAATAATATTTTAATGATATAAATCTCTCGTTCTGTCTTCCTCTCTCTCCTCTTCCTCTCCCTCTCCCCTCTCTACCTCCCTCCTCTCTCTCCACCTCCCCTCTCTCCATTTTCCCCCCTCCCCCCTCCCTCCCTCCCTCCCTCCCTGGGACGGCGGTCGGGTAGCTTCTTTTTCTTTTTCTTTTCTTTTCTTTTCTTTTATTTTATTTTTTATATTATTATTTTATTTTATTTTGTATATTATTATTTTTATTATTATTCTTTATTATTTTTATTGTTATTCTTTATTATTATTATTATTATCTTTTTATTATTACTGCTATTATTATAATTATCTACTTTTTTATTTTATGTTATTGTTGTAATTGTTATATATTTCCATTGTTATAACTATCATTGTAAATTACATTGTTATACAGTTCTTACCAGGTATGTAAATATGAAACCGGAATTCGTACATAGATGGCGACAGGTAAAAATGTAGCTGTAAAATCTCGTCATTGACGCTATTTTGTTGTTTTGATATCTGCCAATAATATTCAACTCACAACAATACAAATTTCATACAACAACGCATTTTTTTTCCGTGTTGAAAATGTTGACTTTTATGCCTACAAACTACGATTTGTGGACAGCATTGGTTTTTTATTACCATTTGAAGAAAACGGCTGCAGAATCTCATCGAATGCTTGTCGAAGCTTACGGTCAGCATGCTCTTGGTAAATCTCAGTGCTATGAGTGGTTCAATAGATTCAAAAGTGGCGATTTTTATGTGAGAAGCGAAGAACGTGGAAGACCACCGAAAAAGTTTGAAGACAGCGAATTGCAAGCATTGTTGGATGAGGATGACGCTCAAACGCAACAACAACTCGCAGATCAATTAAAAGTGACACGAGAAAGCATCTCCATACGTTTGAAAGCCATGGGAAAGATCCACAAGATGGGAAAATGGATACCTCATGAACTGAATGAAAGACCGCAAGAGAAAACCGAAAAACCACTTGCGAAATACTGCTGGCCAGACACAAAAGAAAGTCATTTCTCCATCGAATTGTTACTGGTAATGAAAAGTGGATATTTTTCGAGAATCCCAAACGGAAAAAATCATGGATCGATCCAGGCCAGCCATCAACATCGACTTCAAGGCAAATCGCTTCGGCAAGAAAACAATGCTCTATGTTTGGTGGGATCAGAGTGGTGTTATACTCGTATATTATGAGCTTCTAAAACCAAATGAAACTGTGAATACTCAACGCTACCAACAAACGATCGAATTGAGTCGTGCTTTGCTCCAAAAACGACCAGAATATCAAAAGAGGCAACACAAAACGATTTTGCTCCATGACAATGCTCCATCACACAAAGCAAAACCGGTCAAGGAAACAATAGAGGCGTTTGGCTGAGAAGTTCTTCCCCATGCGGCTTATTCATCAGACTTGGCTCCATCTGATTACTATTTGTTTGCATCGATGGGACACGCACTTGCTGAGCAATGCTCTCTCTCTCTCTCTCTCTCTTTCTCAGCCTAACTCAATTTCTTATTAGTAATTTAATATCACGAAGATATGAAGAAGGAAAGAAATTAGGCAAAAAGATAATTTTTCAAAGGAATATATTTTTAATATAATTTATTTATTGTTTAATATAGCATGTATAAATAATCTAAACCATAAACTATAATACTTTTATAGGTCACATTTTATAATAGAATTTTTATCATAAATTTATCATAAAGTGTTCGCAGCATTGCGTTTATTAGTAATTTTGTCTTAAAAATAATATAAGATATTTATATTTCTCACTAACACCGTGAATATATCAGCTTAGTTCATAATACACATGTTCGACACATTGCTTGAGCTCAAATAAGGAGAGCACGGTTGTTGGTTTGTACAAGCATGTACCATACAATTTTACGTTATTCATATCACATATTTTAACAAGTTATACATTTAGATCTTAAATCGATGATGATGATGGGACAGTTGATTGTATTAATCGCTCAATATCTACACATCTCTCGATGGTATCTTCTATGTAGCACGAAACAGGATTATGCTCGATTGTCGCCGATCGCAATTTCTACACGAGACATAGGTCCCACGACAATCCCGATGTCCAGGAACTGGATACACTGTCAATGTCAACGCATATCTCCTTATTAAGATATGAGGTATGTAGCGAGGTTTTGAAGATGTAGGGAAAGTTCGAGTACTTTCGGGGACATTCGAATTTCTCAGCAATTAAGCCAAAAATTAAAACAAAGCATCACGTCGAAACATGTCCCGTACAACGCGTAGAAATAAATGCAATTCAGTAGTGGCACGAGCGCTGAGCGAATTATAGATTCTAGTGAAATTTATTATCGACAACAATCTTCAATCCGCTCCTATCATATTTCATAGAAGGTTTTTAAATACAAAACATACAAACAAGAATTACGACTTGACTTATTGATTGTGTAATTGACCATTACATACATTTTACGATTATAAAAGTATTTAATTCCAATTTTTAGGTTAAAAATTATTAATAAAACATAGGATCTAGATTATCTGATAGCCCCGAACGCAAGTCTGTCGAGTATCCTTGGACACTTTTCTAAGTTATAAATTTAACAGATAAATAGAGAATAGTTTCTGTACAATTAGCCTTATCCTAGGGAGTACGTTTATTAAAACATATTTTTATATTTACAGTATCAAAAATTTAAAGTAAGAACCAGTAATAAAGGTAATTGGGATAAAAATAAAATAAAAGATTAAATGTGTTAATGGAGGCAAATTATCAGTAAGACTAGTCGCTGAAAGATACAATGTGCTAAAAAGCTCTCTTCACGATCGTGTTAAAGCAGCGAATACTGGTAAAGAAGTAATTCTTCAACCAATTAAATCATTTGACTGCACATTTCCTGAACATCATGCAATGCAACTTTACAAGCATGTTAAAGAATTGGACAATCGTCTAATGCCATTGATTAGAGAGAAATTCTTTAAACTGGCATTTGATTTAGCAGAAAATTTAAAAATTCCTTGTCGATTTAATAAAGATAAAAAAACGGCAGGAAAAGACTTTTTTTACAGTTTTACGAATAAATATCCAGATTTTGTTCTAAAAACTCTTGAGTCAACCAGCTTCGATGACAGATGTTCAGGAATCAGTATCTTTCTTTACAGAAAATAATATTAATCAGTCTTTTATCAGCCGTGTCATACAGCCTACGTCCGAATCAACACCTTCAATCAGCAAGTCGATTTGTTGAAACAGTTATCATCTCTTCCTGATGCGTTTAAAAATGTCTTATAACGCACTCACAAAAAACGCAAAAAAGTGAAATTTTAACATCTTTTTTTATACAAGAATAATTATGTAGCGAAAACTAAAGCTATTAAAAGTAAAAACTAAAAACGAAAAAAAAAATTCAAATTCTCTCCCAAATTATAACAAAGATACAGAATGTATCATATGTGGAGATATGTTTGAAGAACATTAGATCCAATGCCATAAATACAAAGATTGGGCTCACGAAGCTTGTGTTGATATTGATCCATCAAATATTTATTACTATTGTGACATTTGCAAAATCAAGAAATACTTAGATCATCGTTAAGTATGTCCGGGGCTACCCGCCGTTTCTTCCATTGCCAAATATAAAAGAGTTACATTATCGTACTACAGGTAAATTATCGAAAGAAGTTTTTATTTTCTTTATTAAAATAATTGAAGCAATCTTAAAGTCAATTTTAAGTGTGATAATAAACGTTAAAATCTGTTATTTGTATATTTTATAAATTTTATTTAAATGTTCAGGGCTACCTGAACTTTCCTTATGAGAAAATATGCTGTAGAAAAAAAAAGAAAACATATAAATAAATCTTAGAAAAACACATGACGTATAAAATGTGTAAGCAAAATTTAAAAAAAAAAAACTTATTTTCTCTCAGCCATCTCATCCCTTTGAATTGGAATATAATAGTTCATAGCGTGAAACGTTTTCAAGGGTAGTATAATAATCTGGTACAGTAGTAGTAATCTGCTCTACGTAATGGAAGCGGTCCAACCAGCGATGTTCACAGAGCGATTGATGTAATAACAGTACCATAAGTCTTTTTAAATAGTGATCTCCGCTACAAATTTTCAGAAGTTTCACATTCCATTGAATCCTCAGTATATGTATTGAGCTAACCGATTGAATCAGTAATGTCATCATAAGTCTCTTTAATTAGTGTTCCTCATTTCACATTTTTCAGCGATATATCCAAGTTATTATTAGAAATTATTATTTTCACATCAAGAGTTTTTTCAATTTCATGTTTCTATGTGTGTGCGATTTTAATGTATTAGGTGCGCAAAAAAATTCTGAGCTTTTTTTTGCAAAATTAAATTTTTATTTAAGGACTAACAAAAAGATATTAATCAGCGCAATATTCCCCGTTTGCATCAACAATCTTTTGCCATCTTTCGAGCAGCTTGCGGATTCCTTGTTGATAAAAGCTTATCGGCTTCAAGGCGATAAAGTCATCAATGCATTTTCCTATTTCAGTAAGTATCACGAAATATGTATCAGCCAAGTGATGCTGTAGCGACCGGAATAGATGGTAATCAGAAGGCGCCATATCTGGGCTATACGCCGCCTGCGGAAGAAGTTCCCAGCTTAACACAAAGATATGGTCCTGAGTCGTAAATGGTCTGTTTTCTTCTAATGCATCGCTCAAATTGGTTAATTATTCTTGATAGCGGTCTGCTTGTTCCACTCGGCTGTAACAATTCGTAATACACACCTTTCCAATCCCACCAGGTGCAGAGCAAAACCTTCTTGATTTTGGCATCGATGTCGAAGATTGACCAGGGTCAACTTCTGATTTCTTACGCTTCGGATTATCATAAAGAATCCACTTTTTATCTCCTGTAATGATTTTGTGGAAGATTAAACTTTCCTCCTAATTGTAGTAATGAAGAAACTTCTAGGGTATGAATGTGTTAATGAATCATATATTATTAATTACTTCTAAAGAGTTATCTAAATCGTTTGTAAAATTGTTAGAATCTATTTTTATATTGAAGGTTGTTTCATTATTTGAAATTTTATGTTCGCTATTGTCTCTTTTAAAAAACTTTTGATGATTATTATTATTAATGTAATAACTAAAATCTATCTAAATTTTATTTTATTTAACTTTTTTTGGATTTTTGTTTTAGCCAATAGAATTTTTCTTTATGTATTAAAAATATATTGAGTCTGCATTTATTAAAACAAATTGTGTGATGATAAATTATTTCATTCCATATGTGTAATGTGTTGTGTGTGTGTGTGTGTGTGGTAGAGTGATAAATTATATAAAATTTCTGCTAATTTTTTCTAAAAAGAATCATTGTTTCTGTGTCATCACGTGAAATCATATATTTCTATATCTAATATAATTTCCTTTTAAACCTATATAATGTTTTCATCTCAATTTTTTGGACATCTTACTATAAAGATCCACAAATAAAATTATTATAAACTAGTTCCACAAAGATACTTTTTCGAGACGTTACATATCATATTATTCGAAATATTTCATCCACAATAAAGTAAAAATCATTTACAATTTAATTGATCGCTGTTTTATTGTCTCATCCATCTTTTTATGAGAGTAATATCGAATGGTGCATGAAATTGTTGATGAACAAGGTTTTCTTATAGATCTTATTTTCAATACGATTAATAAAAAGATCAAAAATTTTGCAGTTAACAAAATAAAATTTTTAAATTATGGTCAAAAAGCTGATGACAACCGTAATATCATAAAAAAAGATCTCTTAGTTATCTCGTATATAAAAAATTTTTCAAAATCAATCACATCGATGTTTAATAAACAAACGACTACTTTGGAGTTAGATCCATTAATAATTTAAACAAATTTCAAAGTGCAAAAAGATATTACGGAACCAGAAAAATCATGTAGTGTATAAGATTGTAAAAACTGCGATGCTACATATGTAGACCAATCGAAAAGACAATTGCAAACAAGTAAAGGAACACATGAATAATTTAAAATTAGATTCCTCAAAACACTCAGTAGTATCTGAACACATAATAGAACATAACTACAATTTTGATTAGAAAAACACAAAAATTATAGACATTAAATATAATTATCATAAAAGTTAATATTAGAAATAATTCATATATAAAAACAAAAAAATAGCATTGATCGCATTAAAGAATTAAATTGCTTAATGTTTCTTATTTCGACATATTAAAAGAAATCTCTTAAAATACAGATAGATTAAACGAATGAAATGTAATTCCACTAGAAAACTAGAAACAACAAATAGAAAACTTTGTGTTCTCCCATCAATCATAATTATAGGTTTATATATTCTCAATCAACCGTTAGACATAATGTTATATTTCGTCATTGTTATAACTAAACATATTGTCGTTTCATATTGTTAAAAATTTCAGAGGAAATATTTTTCATATCATCATGAAAGTATTCGTTTTTTTAGAATCAGAAATTCCTACAAATTTATATATAATTTTGATCTAGATAAATCAATCGTGAAGATATTCTTACATTATGGAATTAAACGTAATTCTCGCTGTTAAACGAGTAAATTTGTTTTTGCATTTTAATTATGGACATCTTTTGAAGATTTAACATGATTTACTATTATTTATCATCAATAATTGATATGGAATCTTCTTTGATTTAAAATAGTTTTTAAATAAAAGAGATATGTTCACTTATTTATACTGAAGAAGACTCTGTATAGCCGAAACATCTATATTCATATATAAGGTGTAGTAAAAAGAAATCTATTATTTTTGCATTAAATTGAAGGCTTTATTTAGCATAGTTAGAATGATCCGATTTAGGTCAAATATGCACCGTTTTGTTCGATAACTTGCCATTTTGAAGGTAATTTCATTATGCCTCTCTCATAGAAACCCTCGTCCCTATTGGCAAAAAACTGGGACAGTCGATTTTCACAAGCTTCTCTTGCGGCGAATTTTTCACCAACAAAATCATTCGCCATAGACAGGAACAGGTGGTAATCACTTGGTGCCAGGTCCGGACTATAAGGTGGATGCATAAGAACCTCCCAACCAAGCTCCCGGAGCTTCTGGCGAGTCACTATCGATGTGTGTGGCCTGGCGTTGTCTTGAT
>NW_017305672.1:1266628-1269170 GCF_001594115.1 Trachymyrmex septentrionalis
CGTATTTTCTCTTTGTTGGTGTCCATCTTTGACACGCGCTCAAACAATACTGACTCAAGCAATCACAAAACTGTCTGAGAAGTTTTTTTAGTACAAAATCTTATCTTTCTAACGCCATTTGGCGTAATCCGATCGCACTTATACAACGCGAGATACAGATTAGTAAAGCCATCTATTGGAAAAATAATAGATTTCTTTTTACTACACCTTATATTATAATTTATATATTAATATTTATATTGATACGTTAAATTTATATTAAATATTTTTCCAAAACCACCTTACATTGCGCGTTCTTTGGTCGCTGAAATTTCTACAGAACTAAACAATGTATTTATTGAGGATAAAAGATAAATTTATTGAAGCTTACTGTGAAAGTCCTAATGATGAAGTTACTAATTATTATGAAGTAAACAATCTCGACCAATATTGCTTATTAAGTGATAACGAAAAATTTAACGAAATTATGCAACTTCGAGAGTGAACAATAAAGTCAAATATCTCACACACAAAAAGATACATTATTACAAATTCTTCGAAGAAGATTATTACCCGCAAAAACATTCGTTAAAACAAATTATGCTGAATATAATATTAAACAATTTTATGATAATAACAGGTGTAATGTAGGAGATTTGTATATTTTCGCCACACATCTTCAAAGCAATAATTCAAGCTTAGAACAGTTCTGGCAAATACTAGGACAATTACATTTTGAAAATATACAAAAATATACAAACTTTTTCCAAGCTGTATACGCCGGAAAAGAAAAACCTAACGATTTGGTATCGCGTATTTTGATAATTTTATCATTGAAATACAATTGTGAAGTATAAGTTTCGACTTTCCATGCAAAGAGACTCTCACCTTCCCTCCCCCCTCTCGCTCTGCATAAGGGGTACACGACTTTCATAATTGTATTGTTGCATGTGAATTTCAACGTTATCCTGTCTAGAATCATCTAACTTTTGATACAATAATTAGCAATTTTGATTGTTAATAACTTTTTAACAAAGGATGTGGTCGCGGACTAAAACCACTCTTTTGAAAATTACACACTCGGGCTCATGACGTAGACCACATATGTCAAGGTCAAGGTCATCGGAAAGTGCTCCTCTATATTGCATATTTACCTTTTTTTTTTAAATTTCGTTAATGCCACGTAAAAATATTAGTTTTTAATTTAAAATATTATATTTTGTTCTAATATATACAAACTGGAAAGAGCTACGAGCCAAGTTGGATGTTTTGTTATTACATATTCCAATATGTATAAACTATAATATAAAGACAAATGTTTCAATCTCTATCAAGTCACTATCCATATTCAAATTTGACTAATCAGTACAGTGCATTAATATATAGAGTAAGTTTAATAAAAAGTCCACCACGTTTTTCTCGAAAACGGTTAGATAGGGGCAAGACATCTATTATCATAATTGTATGATAAGTAGGAGATGATCATACTTTGATGATCTTAAATGTTCTTTTATTACCAATAAAAAAATTTTTTTAATAAGAAGGAGTATTTTTTATTCGTTCCATGGATGGTGTTCAATGAGCTGAATAATTTTGCATTCAGAATATCTATTCGAAAATTCAACTATTGTCAGAATATATCAATATAAGTCAGATAGAATGTTTGGAACAAATTTTTTTATTATTGCAATAAATGTTCAAAATGTTCGCCATGTTGATCTAGACTCTGCCTGTAATTTTCTTAGAAAGCTTACTTAGACTTGCCATTATGACTGGCCATTTAACTACTCTTCTCCATAATTAACACACTCCTCAACAATGGGTATCCATTGGATTTTATTTTTTCCACCATAAGAAATAGAATGAAATCGCTTTCCTATATAGAAAATTTAGAAAAAAATTTAGAGCAAAATAATAAAAATGTATCAGAATCTACCATAGAAGAAAGATTTTTTCCATATTTAATAAAGTTCCATATTTAAATAACATCTCAGAAAAATTTATAACTAGCCAAAAAATTTGTTATGAGGATTGCGCACAAACCAATGAATACGCTTAATAATTTTATTAAAATAGGAAAAAACCGTTTAAAAAAAGAAGAGCACGCCGAAGTAGTCTATAAAATCAATTGCTTAGACTGCGAAGCCTCGTATGTCGAGCATACAAAAAGAAAATTGAACACGCGGATAAAAAAGCATAAGGCAAACATAAAACAACCAATCAATGCTCTATCGATCGTCTCAGCAATTAGATAACAAATATGATCTAGACTGGAATAACATTAATATTTTAGTGTTACGTCCAGCGGACTCTTTTCTTTCATGGAGATCTGGAATTCGTTGAAATAAAGAGACAGCAACAATAACGAACAAGTTGAGCGTTATAGAGAAGACTAAACATTTTTTTTTCTTACACTAAAAACTAAAACAAAGAATCCAATATCTCCTTGTAAATATCGCTCCGAGATAAATTAAAAATTGTCGAGCGGCGAGACCAAAAGAACACCGAGTCTATACCCCTCGGACACTGCGGCTAAAATAATAATAAATATGTCATTAGAAGC
>NW_017305672.1:1269270-1272658 GCF_001594115.1 Trachymyrmex septentrionalis
GTGTCGAGCGGCGAGACCAAAAGAACACCGAGTCTATATCCCTCGGACACTGCGGCTAAAATAATAATAAATATGTCATTAGAAGCGTAAGACCGGCGCCAACTTTTTAATGGTCAAATCGCAGATTCTCACGAGTCCGTGATCACAAAATCTAAGAAACGATACGCGATGTTCAGGGATAGATTCTGGGTGATCTCGACGCTGTATGTGCGCTTTCTTGACGCAATGCACGTGCGTTTTCTCAAAAATATTAAAGTCATAAAATTTAGGAGAACACTTTTTCATACTACAGACCGGCCAATATCCTTTCCTCCCCCAAAATCTTGACCAATCCAAGAACAAAGAAAAATCCTACTACTAGTGAACGAAACCTATTCTATCAACCTGAGTAATCGGGGTTGTTTAGTATAAAAACCGCAATTCCTCCAGGGCCGTGATTTTTCTCTGAGTTTTGGAAAGCTATAGTTGCCGGGATCTTTGAAAAAGGCTTCATCCGATTCTTGAAGCCCATTTTCTCCAGTAAAGTCAGTGCAAAACCATACTATCGACTTAAGACCAACGGCATTGCCTGATCGGGGAAATTGACGAAGCGGACCTGGCGTCCAGCATCCCACAGTCAACGGCACTCTTTCTCACGGTCTCTCGGGCACCCTATACATCGCTAAGTACTATCGCCAAGTAAATTTTTAATTTTGCTGCAGTACACTGGGTGGTTCCTCTTTAAAGACGATAAAATTTTTAGCGCGTTCACGCAGTTCTTCCGCCTCTCGTAATCTAGCGGGGCCTAACAACGCGCGCCGACTCATCGCTAGTGTCCGATCTAACACCGCAGAAAACTCTCGAGAACAATCTCCGCTAATTCTACCATCGGCCTAAGAACAGACTCCAGGTCATTCAGTCTCCATTCTCGACTCTCACCGCTACTAGAAATTTCTTACTCCCTTGTCTCCAATCTGTCCCCAGACTTCTTCAATGGCCTCTTTCCGTCCTTTTCCTGTTTCACGTCCAATATCATCACCCCCGCTAGAGGAATTTCCCGTCTCGCATAACACTCCCTCAATTCCTCGTGTCCACTGACGCTTACTTTCCCGCTAGTCACCTTCCTCTCCTCTTTCATAATACCCACCAATTGTTAGAATACATATCCTACTTTATTCCTTCCACTAACGATCGAATGATAGTCAGCATCGCAGGATTTACTTGCCTATTTTCAGTCCCCATACCATCCCTCATTCCCATCGATCCTCTTTCCTTCCAACCATATGAGCCTGCACAACTTTAATTTCCCCCTCCTCCTTTCAAACCTTACTCACAAAATAATGTCAGTATATTACACACAACTCTCTTTTCGTACATACACACACATACTCACACATACTCGTACATAAATCCGTACGCTAACACATTTCAGAATAGAGAACCAAAGGATTGTATTTTTATATAATATTTAAGAAAAATGTATTATTAAATATTATTTTTATTATACAATAGTACTATTAAATTAAACCCTCGTTTATTAATTTGAGAAACCTCTCCTTGTATTTATTGTAAGCTCTCTCGCGGTTGCACTTCGTCCTTTCCTCGGTCACTTGGATTAAGTTCCATGACCGAAAGCCAGAACATACGGACGTACTGGCACATCTGACATTAAAATGTGCCCTCCCGGCACACTGGCCCAGTTTGGACCCTTTAAATTAAAAGTATGTCTAACTCCGTTTAGCGGAGCAAGAGTTGAGATTTCCATTTCGTTCTCCATTCGACTCCCGGCTCGTTAGGAGTCTTACAGGAGGACGAAGCGAAGTGCCTCCCGATTCGCGTCGGTCCTTCCCCACAGCTTCCTTGCGGTCCGGAGTATGGACACGACCAAATCGGTTTAATAATTCGGTTTCTGTTGCGTTCACCCCCTCAGCTCTATGCATGCGGAGCTTGGACATTAGACTCAGAACTAACATTAGACTCAGAACCTTCTTACTATAAAAGAATGATTTCCAAGATGTTACATATTAAAAAACAGAAATTAGAATTATAATATAAATAAGCAAAGTGACACGGACCGCTGATATATATTTACTAATTATTTAAGAATACTTCCCTCTCAACTAAAATAATTTTAATCCTCTCCATTAAGCTTCTTTCCTCGTTCCACGATGGGTATATATTCTGACACAATGAAAATCATCGACAGATAAAACATTATTTTTACAAATAAAAGTAATTATGTCTCGTGTAATCGTTTGTCTCACATGGAGAAGGATGATCTCAATATTGATAGAGAATAATTTTAGAATCGTTATAACAAATACAGGTACGTCTATAAAATATAGATACATACGTAGGCTGCTGGAAAAGTTTCTGCAGTCTAGTACTTCCAGTGGCGCCAACGTTCTGCTACTATCATATCCGTAAAATTAGACGTTTTTAACCTATAATTCAATTGACAGTTTGTACCCAAGCCAACTAATTTTGTTTGCATAGTATTTTAAAAGAAGTTATTTTGTAAGAAAATAGAAATTTCGCGAGAAAATTTTCGGGAATGATTTTTTACGATTACAAATGTAATCTAACTCCGAAACAATGCATCGATCGATCATTTGGCTTTTGGGGATGAAGCACCATTCAATAGGACTGTTTATAATTGGTTTGCTGAATTCTAGCGTAGACGTACCTATCTTAGTGATGAATTCCGTAAAGGTCGTCTACCCACGTCTGTTGTTGCCACTAATGTTGATGCTGTGCGTGAAATGATTGATCGAGATCAGCATATAACATACCACGAGATTCAGGCATCCTTAGGCATTGACATGAAAGCAATACATACGATTTTGCATGATCACTTGAGCGTACGGAAACTTTGCAGTCGTTGGATCCCACACAATTTGATCGAAGCTCAAAAACAGGCTCGTGTTAAATGGAGCAAAGAAATGCTCAAGAAATTCAACCGAGGTCGGTCAAATTTGGTCTACAACATTGTTACTGGGGACGAAACATGGATCTATTCGTATGAGCCCGAAAGTAAACAACAATCCACTGTTTAGATATTTCAAAATGAACGGAAACCAACAAAAGTTGTTCGTTCACGCAGTGCTGCCAAGCAAATGATTGCTTGTTTCTTCGGTCTACCGGACAAGTGACAACCGTGACTTTAGAGGATCGAAGGATTGTAAATACTGATTGGTATACAACAATTTGTTTGCCAGAAGTCATAAATGAATTGCGTAGAACAAACCGAAATCGTCGCATCATCCTTCATGATGACAACGCCAGCTGTCACACAGCACGTCAAACCGTTGATTTTTTATCCAGTAATAATGTCGAATTGATGACTCATTGTCCGTATTCACCTGATTTATCACCTAATGACTTCTTTTTGTTCCCAAACATTAAAAAT
>NW_017305672.1:1272758-1287128 GCF_001594115.1 Trachymyrmex septentrionalis
AAATTTTATATGGGTTTTTTCATATTGTTTGCAGAAACTTTTCCAGCAGCCTACGTAAAAAGGAAACGGTTTTTGCTATTTTCAAATTTGGAATCTTTACTCTTATTAGAATCTGGAAATCTGGTGTTTCTTACAACGTTTCAATACAAAAATCTTTTATTAAGACGAATAGGAGCAAGAATTTTTCCACAACATACACAAGCGTAGATTGTAATAGAACTAAAATTTATTGTTAATTTATTCTTTTAATCTTATAACTAAGAATCATTGATTTTTTTTTTATTTCAACTCTTTTAATCTTATGACTGCGAACTACTTTTATATTATTTTTATTGTATACTGAAGATGGCCTGATATAGGCCGAAATGTCTATAATTTGTATTTTTAACGTAAGAATTTTAAATATATGATATTCGCAAAAAACATCTTGCGCGTGGCTGAATGCTCTTTGTATTTTATTTGTACTATGCGAGGGATGTGAATCATTTCCCGATCTATAATATATTAGCTGAGAATGATTCCAAAGTGAATCGAAACGTTTGAATACGATAACGTTTGAGGGGAGAAGAAGAGGGAGAGGGAGGGAGGGAGGGAGGAGGAGAGGGAGGAGAGAGGGGGAGAGAGAGAGAGAGAGAGAGCTAAATTGCCGGATAGTTATCGGAGGAACCGAAAAGAAAGAATTACCGGTAAGACAAGCGTTAAGTTGTTGTATAGCTGTCGAGCAGTATCTCCAATACTGCAAGATCACATGAATCGCACGTGCTATATTCGAGCTGAAACGCTATGGCCCGTACATATATAGCAGTGCAAAGATTTGCACGTTTTGGACCGATTCCGGCGAGCGATTCCCATTACTGCTCGAGGCTCAGCGACCGAGCCGCTAAACGCTCACATGACGCTCTGGCTCAGAAGCGTTTCTGTAGCTTAAACATGCGGAAGTTGTTTCTTACGTTATTAAAAAATATTTTTCTTGCAAAATAATTATTTTCTTAAAAAAATCAAATACTAAATTTTCTAAAACATTTTGTCATGATAATTCTTGCCTACCAGAAATTCAGGCAGAATTATTATGACAAAACATGTTAGTTATTCTAGAAATTTCTCGATGTAAATTTATAACAATTATTGAATAGTTTCTGATTGGCAAGAATTATTATAACAAAATGTTTTAGAAAATTTAGTATTTAATTTTTTTTAAGAAAATAAAAATTATTTTGCAAGAAAAATATTCTTTAATAACGTAAGGTATGCACGTTTAAGCTACAGAGACGCTCCTGAGCCAGAGCATCACGTGAGTGCCCAGCTCGGCTGCCGAGCCTCGAGCGATAGTGGGGATAGCGCGCCGAAATCGGCCCGAAATGTGCAAATCTTTGCGAGCACTCATATATGGAGCTGCCGCGAGTAAAGTCTGAGTGAACGGCACAGTACCTCGTGCCATTCATTCGAATCGCTCCGATTACTGCATTGTACAATAATTTCGCATAATGCTCACCTTGCCACAACTGTGTTTTGTTTTGTGCGTAATTGTGCGTTAGATCGCCATCTTATAGGATAAGTAGCAGTTTCAAATCGACTTTATTTCTCTCTGCTTCGACAGAACCACTCGGGTCACCGGATAATTCTGTATAAAGCAATGAAGGTTATTTATACGAGATTTCATAGAGAGGTCTCGACATACTATATTATTTGTTCAATTGACGAATTTGTAATGATTCCTGTAATGCTTGTATGTCCTTGTATGTCTTGTATGTTATTAGCATTCTTTTGTGTTACGCGATGCAATAATTTCTAATTTCATTGAGTTCATACTACAATCAGAAGTACGAATCATCATTTGTTATCGCCTAAGGATATTTGACGTAGGTAATTCTTCATCTAGGATACCGCTACAGCATTAAATATACTATTGTTATTCTTCTATCATTAATTGATGTATAATTCTATTATATATTTCTCTCTCTCGCCTTCCGATTTATTCCCGCTTCGAGTAACCCACTATCTCTGCCCATTTCGAGGCTGAGCAGTTAGCTATCGTCGTAATTGAGAGGTGTCCAGAATAATTACCGAAATAATTAAGAAAAGTACAGAAGAGTGGCATGCTCACTGGTGCCTGGTACTTAACTTGAATTAGAGAAATTTCACGACGATTTGATGCATATTTTTCGATTTTCAGATCAAGGTAGGATGAGTGGCTATAGAATAACGCTAGTAGTAAAAAACGCGACGAAGTTGTGCCATCAGTCGTAACTATGGTCACAATCACAAAAACAAAATTATAAAATGTGTTCTAGAACTAAAAGTTGCTACTTTTTCGTGTTCGGGTGTTAACGAAGTTGCAAATAAACTGCTGCCGGTGCGTCATAAAAATTCCAAAAATTGTTTCTTTGACGTTATTTTTCTCAAAATTGTGATGTGATAATAGGGAGAGTTTGCAATACTGTTTATCCAGATACAGTGAACATTAAGGTCAGGTTAACTTTTTTTTAACAATTAATGAAAAAAAGGATAATATGATATATTTAACGTTCACCATATCTGGATTCACATTATTGCAAAAATATAATATTTGAAAAATGAATTCTATAGCATCTACAAAAATTACGGGAAATGATTACATTCGTTCAGGCAATTATCCCTAAGTGTAAAAATTCGCAGACAATTGATATAAAAAGAAACATACAAAAATAATAAAAATAAAAACAAAAATTTACGTTGGAAAAGTAAATATTAGGATTAAAAAAAAAAGATTCCATAAGTCAACACAATTAAATAAAAAAATAAAAAACGGGCAACTTGGAATCGGTGTGGTAAGTATTGCGATTAAATAATTAACAGACCTTAACATCTAAAAAAATTATATTTCTTTTCACGCACGTTTCGGCTACATTCTAACTATCTTCAGCGTAAAAAAACAAATCAATTGTAATTTCATCGCATTAATTGCTACGTAGATTCCAGTGGTAAATTTCCAATTATATTATACAAATAAGTATTTTCCCATAGCTAGTTGGCACGCTTGATGGTTTTTATGGGATTAAAACGTCAGGAACACACAGAACAACAGGTTACAGATACATAAATTTCATATCCTAGAGAAGATTACAATTCAGATAAAAAATTGATAAAATAATGTGTATATAATTTGAAAATATCACATTCAGTCACAATTCGTAATTGTCCGTTTTTACTTTTTTATATTAAATACGTAATGATTACAAGGAAAAGAAAAATTTAATTTTAATAAGTGTTAAATAAAAAATTCGGTAAATATTCACTTCAGGGAATGCTCCTTCGATAACCTTAATCTTAATATATTTTGTCAAGGTTATGACTGTAATAGTCTCTAACAGATTTTAGATGTCGCTCATTATTTGCGTTAAAAAGTTACTAACATAAAAATTTTTTTTAAATAACGTCTTACTACTGCAATATATATTCAGGATTATCCCACCTTTTCCTGCTTATGTAATGACTTTTCACACAAGAAGCAAGAGGCACGTTCCACTTAACATTCGCAATGTTTGCGAGTATCATTTCATTCTTGTTTAATATTTGAAAACGATATAGATGAATGATACTCGCGAGTGTTGCGAACGTTAAACGGAACGCACGCAAGGTCTATCCCATTTTTCTCTTCTTGCCTATGGAGCGTATTACTTTCTACGAGAAGTGACGGCCATTCCCATGAAAAGTCGCTAAGTCCCAGAAAGAGAAGTAGAGTAAATCTTGCTTCGTGTCTCATGTCTCTAGGCAGAGGGGGGGGGGGTGGGGGTGGAATGGGTGGACCTAGATTCGCGTGGCAAGTCGTACGCCGTGGGCCAATGTTGTTAGACGGGACAAATTTTTAGTGTATGCGCGTTGAATGTACTTCAATAGCATCCCCGTAATACAATCCTTACACAACGAATAACATTGATCACTAATATTAAATCAGTAATATTGACAGTGTATCAGCATTTTTACAATCTTACATAATCTGTCAGTATCAACTCAATTTTATGTTTATATAATATAAACTAACCTGTTTATATACCGAACCTGTTAAGATTTATATGTCCATTTTTGTTACACTATTGTATTCACTGTTTCACTGTCGCGCATGCACTAAAAACTCGTCTTATCTAACAACACTGCCCTGGACGGGGGAAACAAGGGCAAATTCAGAGAGGGGGAAGAGGGGCGATATAACGAAATATAAATTATTTATTATTGATGTTATTTTTAATATTTTTTAATTATTATATTTTTATTACTTTCTTGATTTATTATATTTAATATTATTATTATTATTATTATTACTATTATTACTATTAAATTGAAGAAAAAGTTCTGCGGAATTCTGTTAGCTCAAAATTATATACAGAATATATATTTATTGCAAAATTTTCGACTATCTGACGTAAAAGATTAAAGTTTTTCTTAAAAGTTCATTTAAAAAAATGTTTCTTTAGGGAATGCTTTTTCGACGACTATTTGTTACCAAGTTACACGCGAATTAAATAAAAGAACATTCTGATTTTGATTGCTCACAACTGTTAAAAATCATCGAACCATAATTAATAAAATAGATTCTTAAAGCTGAAACGTTGGTTTATCAAGTGGTGTAATTGCCAATTAAAAAATAGAATATATATGTATATATATATTTGAGCTAAAAAAATGTGATATTACTTTTTTTTCCATTGCGCAATAGTTATAAGGATAGAAATATCACATTTTTAACTCAAACTTTTATATATTTTACATTTAAAAAATTATCATATTATTAGACTAACGTTTCAGTTTTAAGAATCTGTGTTTTATAATTGTAGTGCGATGATTTTTAATGGAGTTATGAGCAATCAAAGTGAGAATATTCCTTTTTACTTAATTTACGAATAACTCAAGAACAAAAAATCATAGAAACATTTTTAAAAAACGATTTTGTGAGGAAAACTCCAAACTTTCATGATATAGATCATAGTGCTCGCAAAGATTTGCACATATCAGGCCAATTCCGGCGAGTGACCCCCACTATCGCTCGAGGCTCGGCAGTCGAGCCGCCGGGCACTCACGTGACGCTCTAGCTCAGGAGCATCTCTCGACCTGCAAAGTGCGAAGTAAAATTTTCCTTTTTTTCAGCTGTAATTTTCTATATATAAAAATTACAAAACTCACATAAATTCAAAACCATTCAAAAGTATTCAATCGAAAAATTTCAAGCTTTAAAACCCTTTTTTTTTAATTTAAATTTTGATCATTGTTTATAACAAAAATATTATATTATAACTTTGAACTAACAAAATACCGCAGGACTTTTCCTCCAATCATATCATGATCATGAAATATAAATTATACATGTCTGGTATTTAGCATATTATTAGACAGATATATTTTTATATACTGTTCAAAAAAATTATGGCATAGAAAAATTATTATTATTATTATTAGGCGTTAGGAACTCGAAAGCTCATTGCCACAAATACCAAATCCCGCCACTGTTCCCGTGCCTGAGCCAGATCCCCTCCATTTGTGACCCTCGTACCCCATTTCGTTAAGGTCCATTCTAATATTTTCTTCCCATCTACGTCTTGGTCTACCCAATGGTCTTTTCCCATCCGGTTTACCAATTAGTACTTTATATGCAATTCGATTCTCATCCATACGCGCCGCGTGACCTGCCCATCTTAATCGACGCGATTTTATGACATTAATAATATCCGGACTATTATATAATTGATGTAATTCTGCGTTGTGTAATTTTCTCCATTCGCCCGTTTCCTCATCGCGTTTTGCCCCGATGATTTTTCGAAGTACTTTATTTTCGAAAGCCCTAAATCTTTTCTCGTCTTGTAATGTAAGTGACCACGCTTCGCTGCCATAAAGGACTACCGGTAAAATAATCGTTCTGTAAATTCTAATTTTTAAGCGCCTAGACAATATCCGCGAACCGAGTAGTTTCTTAACCGAATAGAAGCACGCATTCCCCAAATTAATTCTTCTCTTGAGCTCTTCTCTTATTTCATTAGTTTGGTTTAAAATCGATCCTAAATACTTAAAATTGCTAACCCGTTCAAAAATTTTATCACAGACGACCAGGTTTCCGTTATTATGAATATTCTGAATTCTATCAGTGACCATATATTTAGTTTTTTCAACGTTTATTTGCAGCCCCAGTTCTTTCGTTTTATCTAATAGAATTTTAGCGTTATTTATTAGTGTTTCTTTATTATCTCCCAACAAAGCAATATCGTCCGCATATGTTAATATTTGTGTTGTACCGTTCAACTGCAAACCATCATTACTCTTCTGCATTTCTTTAATAGCATATTCCAATACTAGATTAAACAGAAGAGGTGACAATGCATCCCCCTGCTTTAATCCGCTATGAATATTAAAAGTTTCCGACATTTGATTACCTATTCTTACTCTACCTCTGGTATCTTTTAAACAAACTTGGACTAAGTTAGCCAATTTTTTGGGTATCCCCCACCGAGTTAAAATTTCATACATTTTCTCCCGTTTTATCGAATCATACGCTTTTTTAAAATCAATGTAAAGTTGATGTACCGATTGGTCGAATTCCCATTTTTTCTCCAAGATTTGCCGAATAGTAAAGATTTGGTCCGCAGTCGATCTATTTCTCCTAAAGCCGCATTGATGATCTCCAATTATCTCATCTGCATATGGTACAAGCCTCATTAATAAAATATTCGACAGAATTTTATAGCATGTAGGTAAAAGTGAGATACCCCGGTAATTATTACAACTCATTTTGTCCCCCTTTTTGAAAATCGGGATTATAATTGAATCTTTCCATTGTTCCGGCAATGCTTCTTTATTCCATATTAAGATAATTAATTTCTGAATTTCTTCTATCAATCTACTTCCCCCCCATTTAATCAGTTCCGCCGGAATCAAGTCATTACCCGGTGCTTTGTGATTTTTTAATTTTTTAATCGCGCTTTCTACTTCTGAAATTGTCGGTTCGTTAATCCTAGGTTCAGCCGTGTGATACTCAAAATTCTCTATTTCCCGGTCGTTTTCAGATTCGACATTCAATAACCGATCAAAATAATTTTTCCATGTGTTTAAAACTGCCGTTGTATCCGTAACTAAATTATCGTTCTCATCTTTCACCATTTCCGTCCTAGCTTGGAATCCCTTTCTAAAATTATTTATCCCCATGTACGTGCCTCGTACGTTACTGCTTTTACAATTTTCATCTATTTCTTCAATTTTACGTTTTAAGTATTGACGCTTCTTAATTTTAAACATATTATGAGCCTCTTGCCTAATCTTAAGAAACTGATCCCGAGTTTCCTTCGTATTTTGAGCCAACCACGTGATGCGCGCTTCGTTTCGTACTTTAACAATTTTTACGCATTCTTCGTCAAACCACGGCTTGTTTTTGTTCCTTTTACAAAAACCAACCGTGGCCTCCGCCGATTTTACTATCGCGTCTCGTACGTTTTCCCAGTGTTTATCAACCGTGTTATCATCCGATTCATCTATTTCCTTTGAAGCCGCGAGTCTATTCGTTACTTCGACCGCGTATTTTATTCCGTTTTCTCCCTCGATCAAACCTTGTACATTTAGACGTTTAGTTCCAAACAACTGCCCGTTAGTTTTGTTTAGCGAAAGACGTTCCCTGATTTTGGCAATTACAAAGAGGTGATCCGAGTCGCAATCCGCCCCCCTATAAGACCTGACATCGAGTACGTTCGTGTGACGCCGTTTATCTGCAAGAACGTGATCAATTTGGTTACGCGTGCCTCCATCCGGGGAAATCCAAGTTTGTTTATGGATATTTTTGTGTTTAAAATACGTGCTTTTGACGATAAGATTTTTGCCGGTCGCAAAGTTAATTACCCTCACTCCGTTATCGTTACTTTCCTCGTGCAAACTTTCGAGCCCGATCGTTGGTCTAAAAATGTCCTCTTTACCGATTTTCGCGTTAAAATCTCCCACGACTATTTTCATGTAATCGTTCGGTAATTGATCCACGAGGTGTTCGAGTTCTTCGTAGAACCCGTCTTTAATTTCGCCATCTTTATCTTCCGTCGGCGCGTGTACGTTGATTATCGCGATCTTGTACCATCGGCCCTGCACAACGAGCAATCCTAATCTTTCGTTTATAAATTTAATGTCTTTTACCGCGGATAAGATTTTCCTATTAATCATAAAACCGATGCCAAGACTATGGATCTCCGACCCTCCATAGTGAAGCGTGTACGAACCCGCATTAAGCGAACCCTCCCCGGCCCATCTTGTTTCTTGCAACGCGACAACTTCTACCCCGTACCTTTCGACCTCCCCGACCATCGATTGAAACGCCCCAGGTCTGTAAAGACTTCGGACGTTCCACGTACCCACTTTGAAGTCTCTCCCGCGTTTTGACTTTATACGACATGAGTTCCCCGAGGTAGTCCCCACCCGGAGATCCGAACGGGGGACTAGTATACCTCCGGAAAATTTTATCCCAGAAGAATCCATGGCGAGTTTTGGTTGTTTCAAGATAAAGTCGTTTCACACACGGTGTGAGCCTATCAAACCCACGCCCAACCCCCAAACAGGAGGACCATTCCAATCGGCGTCCGCGACTGCTTATTCAATTTATTCGCAGCTAGCCTCTATCCTCAACCGAGATAGCGAGGCTTTTCCTCTATCCGCAACCCGACGACGCGCTGTGTCGTGGTGATTGGGACCCACCCACCCCGGGGATCACTACTGCAACTAGTTTTCCTTCCCCGAGACTAGCGGTTGTTATGCTAACACAGGCATAGAAAAATTGTGAACAAAAATTAACAACTTTTGATTAACAATAACTTTGCAAAAAATTATCGTAGCATAATGTTTGTTTTTTAATTAAAGCATCAAATCTTTATTTTAAAATGTTATGGCCATATTTCAAATTTAATACACCCCTACTACTCTCCAAATATAAGGGTGTGTTTGTCATAAAAATTGCAAAGTTTGATGGAATATACGGATTTTGTAAAATTTTTTGGAGAAATGTCATTTGCAACAACGTAAAGTTCAAACTTTTCCCTTTAATTTAAAAGAAAAAACGAATTATTGCGATTTTTTTTCACAAAATTTTTTATATCACTTTAAAGTTATCCTTGCATTTTTGATATACATTCTGTCAAAAAAGTACCGGGAATTGATCATTTAAAAAGCCCGCTTAAAGGAATTGTCAAAATTCTTTTTGTCGCTAAGTTGGCATAACTGTCCTCTATACTGACGCGGAGCTGGAGTGCCATCTGTCATTTAATGTGATTATCGTGCTCGATTTTATCAGTTCATCTCAAGTGTGTTTTGCGATTTTTACAATGAATGAAAAGATCGAACAAAGAATTTGTCTCAAATTTTGTATTGCAAATAGAATTTCGTGTGCCGAATCGCTGAAGATGTTACAGAAGGCTTACGGTGAATCGACTTTATCAAAAACACGTGCATATGAATGGTACAGTGCATTGAAAAGCGGTCGAGATGTGGTGAAAGATTTGCCTCGCTCTGGTCGGCCATCAACGTCTTCAACTGAAGTTAACATCGATAAAGTGAAGGAAATGGTGATTGAAAATCGTCATTTCAGTTTGAGAGAGATAGCCGCTGAACTTACGGTGTCTCACGAATCAATTCGTACCATTTTACGCGATTGTTTGGGCATGGAACGCGTTGCCGCTCGACTAGTTCCGAAAGACCTCAATTTTCTTCAAAAACTCAATCGCGTAAAGGTCGCTGAAGACATGTTAGAACGAGTTAATTCCGACCCCACATTCATAAAACGCATTATAACTGGTGATGAGACATGGGTTTACGAGTTTGATATGCAAACCAGTCAACAAGCTTCGGAATGGCGCCTTCCAACTGAGCCAAAACCGAAAAAACCACGTCAAAGTCGATCAAAAGTCAAAGTGATGTTAACTGTTTTCTTTGATTGTCGCGGTGTTGTGCACTCGGAGTTTTTGCCAGAAGGTCAGACGGTAAATAAAGAATATTATCTGGGCGTTATGCGGTGTTTGAGAGAGCAAATTCGTCGAAAAAGGCCAGATTTGTGGAAAACAAACTCATGGATTTTGCACCATGATAATGCACCATCTCACAAGGCTATCATTGTGAACGAATTTCTGACCAAAAACTCAACAAATATCATCGAACAACCACCGTATTCACCAGATATGGCTCCGGCTGACTTTTTTCTCTTTCCAAAACTCAAATTACCACTTCGGGGCACTCGTTTTCAGTCGATAGAAGACATAAAAGAGAATTCGCGTCGAGAACTGAAGTCGATTTCGGAAAATGCGTTTAAAAAATGTTTTGATGATTGGATTATTCGTTGGCATAAATGTATTATTTCGAAAGGAGCCTACTTTGAAGGCGATACAATAAATTTGAATGAATAATAACTATTTTGTGTTTTATTGATCAATTCCCGGTACTTTTTTGACAGAATATACTACAGACATTACCTGCATTACCAGATATGCATCACGACAAGGTTGCTGGATTTTGCACATCGTGTTTCTTTGTGTGTGTGTGTGTGTGTGTGTGTAGATTTTGTGCATTGTGTTTCTGTGTGTAAATTTCAGTAACGTGTGTTATTTCCGCGTTGTAGAGCTTGCGATAAGTCTCTAAGATTGGCAAGTTGTCTTGCCAAATCTCTTAATCTATGATCCATTATCTAGTCAACTCCAGAATGACATTAAAGTATTATAATTTTGTAAAAAAAAAAATCACAGCAACTCTTTTTCTTTTTAAATTAAAGGGGAAAGTTCGAACTTTACGCCGCTGCATTCCTCCAACTGGCATTCCTCCAAATAGCATTCCTCCAAAAAATTTTACAAAGTCCATGTATTCTGTCAAACTTTGTAATTCTCAATATGACAAACACACTCTCATATTTTGAGAGTTAACAGTGGCACGGGTTCATTAAACTTAAAATCTGGCCATAGCGTCTTAAAGCAGAGATTTCAAGCTTTAATTAAAAAAAAAAACTATTATCTTACGATAATTTTTTGCAAAGTTATCGTCAATCGAAGTTGACCAACTTTTACCCATAATTTTCCTATGTCATAATTTTTTTGAGCAGTGTATATACATTAAAGAATATTATGATTAAAACGGACTCTTTATATTTAAAATAATAATAATAAATAAATTTTTTTCCGCACTGACTTTCATTATAGCCTTGAAATTTATTTATTATTACTATTTTACATACATTAACATAACATGAAATGTTATTTGAAAACAAATTTTGTTATATAATAAATTCTAACTTCCTATTTTTTTCTATCTTTCTGTCAACTATCTTTTTTTAGTCAACTCTGGGCGACCGACCTCTCTGCCCCCCCCCCCCTTGTATCCGCCACTGGAGTGGACCCCGCTTCGCGTGGAAATCCGAATGCTGCTATAACAGGGAGGGAAGGTGGGGTAAACCTCACTTCGCGTGGAAAGTCATACTTCCCTAGTTTACCCCATATCTCCCCCCCCCCTACTAGAATCATCCGATTTTCCATGCAAAGCGGAGAAATAATTACGAATTATGATTGTTAATAACTTTTGAATGAATAACGAACGTCGGCTGAACCTGTTGGAGATCACTCAGGGTCATGATCTTCATATGTCAATGTCGAGGTCATCGAAGGAGTATCCTCTAACATTCACCCAAACATTCACCAAAAATTCAAATGAAGATGAATAATAAATATCATATAGAAGATAAGAATATTAAGAATCATTCGCACTTGTAATCTTTAATAATCAATTTCATATTACAAATTATGTCACATTCTCCATGCTTAAAATATTAAATATATTCAACTAAATTTAAAATTAAACAATGTATTAGGCTTCACCAAATAAAATTCAAACAATCAAATTATAAAAAGGCAAAGAAGACACGATTGATGTTCGTGCTGTACAATATTTATATGTTTATAATAAAATAACAATTATGCAAACATACAATACATACAACAGATGATTCGACCTTTTGACATCAGGTTCATTTCAGTGTGATAAAAGAATGTTCAAGAGAGGGTAACATAAATTTAAACTTCATGCTATTACTACATTGACATACACTAACAAGGAGAGGCTACGCTCTGCTTTTCACCGATTTTGATCAAACTTGCAGTAATGTTAGAGGAGCCTACGAAATAAATACCTATAAAATCGTTCCCGCTAATGGGCTTTAGAAGCCGAGTAATGAGCATTTAAAAATATGCCAAAAAATCTGAAAACAGTCTAAGATCTCGGAAAGTATATATTTTTTAGAAAAATGCCTTAGATAAAAATGGTAGAGTTTAATAAGATGTATTTATTGGCTTTTATTGGTTTGATCTTGGAAAGCATCGTTAACCTTGACTTGGCAATGCCACTCAAGATGAAACCAATAAATACACCTTATTAAACTACCATTTTTGTCTAAAATATCTCTTTCAAAAAAATGCATATTTTCCGAGATATTAGACTGTTTCCAGATTTTTACTATATTTTTAAATTCTATTACGCGGCTTCTAAGACTCATTAGCGGGAATGGCTTTACAAGTATTTATTTGATAGGCTTCTCTAACATCGCTGCAAGTTTGATCAAAATCGGTGAAGAGAAGAGTGTAGCCTCTCTTTGTAAGTTCTCCACAAGAGATTATGGATTAATTCAATTTGACATTTGTAAATGTGCAAAGCATAGGACTCTCATTACGATCTCAATCTTAACAAGAATTTAAAATGTAAAATAGTTGCGTTGTTAAGTTTTATTACACTGAAGTGGACCTAATATAAAAAGGTCGAAACGTCTATTGTATGTATGTTGCATAATTGTTATTCCATTATAAACATATAAATATTGTTTACAGCACGAACATCAAGCGTGGCTTCTTTGTCTTTTTATAATTTGATTGTTCGAATATTAAACTAATTCTTTTTCCATTTAATGTTTTTTAAAATAAAGATAAAAACTTATAGTAGTTCGTAGAGAATCTTACCTATTAACAGAAGCTTCTGAAAGATAGTTGTCCTGTAGCAAAGTCTCACCGATTGCCATATCAAAATTCTGTAACATGAAATGTCCGTCCACTTGATCTTCTACGGATGGCATGGTTATTGCCATCTTGGCTAGCGTTCTTGTGACACCACCTCCAGGTATGATCAAAGGATGCTTCCTTTGATGTCGTGGTAAACTAGATTTGGGCTGAAGTGTCTTTGAGCGGTCTCTAGGCGGTAGAGGTATTGGGTTCTCATCGATGTTACTCTGATTCTGATTATTCTCTATTTCCATAGAGTGATGTCTTTCAAGAATGCGTGATTGAGGCAGAGATAAAATTGCATGAGGCGATGGAGGTGCTCGGATTTTGGGCAAAGTCATCGCACCGCTATGGTGCATCTCGAAATGGAAGCCATGCTCACCAGATACGTCTTCTGACTGCGATAACACTGGGTAGCCCAGAGTGGCATGTTTGTTCCCACGAATTCTAGGCCTTACTATAGATAATCCGGAACGTAACATGCGCAACGGATTCGTATCCCCAGTACTTTCCAATGTTGGCGTCTCCACCAAACTGTTGTACACTTCCTTAGCTTCTTCTGACAGGGTGGCCTGAATATGTGTGGGAAGGGATACAAGGATAGAAGAAACAGAAATTAAACAAAAATAAGAAAACAGAAATTATAGATATAAAATTATAAACTTTCGCTCTTTTTTTACATTTGCATTTGTATTCTTTCTAAGTCTTTCTATCTCCTTCTTCCTATTCATTGTGCATATAAATGTGCGTGTTAATGCGCATACACGCATATTATCTTTGATATTGTACACCAGAATTTAATAATTATGTTGAATAATTATCTTGAATAACAAATCAACAGCAATATCTGACTAAATACTAATTGCCGTACTCTGTGCATTGAAAAATTTCACATGTCTTTTCACATTAATAAATATAATTTATTTCAGAATTCCCAAACTTTTTTATTACTAACTACACGTTTTAAATTTAATTTCGTATAAAAAAATTACTTTTCGAAAAAAAGATACATATTTGCTACAATAATTAAAGATGAATTATTATATTATCTTCAAATTTTAAAAATATTAAAAATACAATAAAATTATATGATTGGAAACAAGACCGTCTATATAAATATTAAGACTTTAAATACAAAGCGCCTTTTCGGTCGAGTGTTAAGATGTTGAACTACTGTCTAATATACATTCAATTAAATTGAATTAATATTTCAGAAAATAAATTGAGAGCCGATGAATTTATCGGATTCACACAATCAATCTGAAACAAATAATCCCCCCAAATTCTCCCAAATCTTAAAAAACTGTAATAAACTTATTGCGAAAAATATTGCCTCGGCCGGGAGTCGAACCCGGAT
>NW_017305672.1:1287247-1304893 GCF_001594115.1 Trachymyrmex septentrionalis
TGCTAAGGTCTCGGTAGTCTAAAGGCTCAGGACGCTCACACGGAATGTAAGAGATCCGGGTTCGACTCCCGGCCGAGGCAATATTTTTCGCAATAAGTTTATTACAGTTTTTTAAGATTTGGGAGAATTTGGGGGGATTATTTGTTTCAGATTGATTGTGTGAATCCGATAAATTCATCGGCTCTCAATTTATTTCTGAAATATTAATTCAATTTAATTGAATGGATATTAGATAGTAGTTCAACATCTTAACACTCGACCGAAGAGGCGCTTTGTATTTAAAGTCTTAATACAATAAAATTGTCTACAAATAAAAAATAAAATAAATAAAAAATAAATATATAAACACACACGCGCGCGCACGCACGCATATATTGTATACAGAGGATGAGTTTGATAAAAAGTCCACGTTTTCCTCGAAAAAGGTTACAGATGGGGGAAAGATACTTATTATCAAAATTGTAGAATAAGTAGGAGAGCACATATTTTGATGACTTTAAATAACCTTCCTTAAGTCCTTGGTTTTCATACTACCAATAAAATTTTTTTTTTAATAGGAAAGATATTTTTTATTCTTTCGATCGATAGTGCCCAATGAGCTGAATAATTATATAATACATTAGAATATCCTTTCCAAAAGTTTAACTATTGTGGATACAAACCAAAAGTAGTCAGACATTATGTTGATCTGAACATGCCTGTAGTCTTTGTGAAAAGTTTGCTTGGCCTTCTTCTAACTCTTGAATCGTTATTTCGCAAAAAATATTTTTTATTCTTTCTTTTATGTTTTCCGAAGTAGTAGAACATTAAAAGTAAGCTAACTCCTTCACTCTTCCTCAAAGATAATAGTCCAAACGTGTTAAATCGAGTGGAATACACACAGGGAATAACACAAGATCACCTCTACTAATCCATTTGTTTGGAAATATTCTGTTGAGCTCTCGTCTCGTATTTACAACAAAGTGGAGTGATGCACTATTTATCTAACTAAAGTCACATTCGAGCCCTATCTATCAGCGGAATATCTTTCCACAATTTAGAAAATCATTTCTAAGAAAACGAACAAACTTTTCAGACTTTTGTTAAAGATTTCTAAAAAAAGAATGGTCCAATTAATCAATCGCCAATAATTCCTGCCCAAACATTAATACTCCACGTTGTTGACGGTCCACAGTTCTCATCCAGTGTGAGTGACGTCGCTTCAATGCTTATTAATGGTTTCATTACTCTTAAATGTTACTTTATCCGATCACACAAATCGAAAAAAGTCAGGATTTTTTTGTAATTTATTTTGAACTCACAAAACTGGATACTCATGTTAAAATTATTCTGAAAAAGTTCATGGAGTACCGATACAAGATATGGATGGAGCTTATTTTTCCTGAGTATACGTGACACTGAGGATCGGCTAATATTTCTATCGTAAACAATATCTCTTGTAGAGATACATGGATTTATAATAACTGCAGCCAATACGTCAATAGACACATTTTCATTTGTAATAACAACATTTTGCTTTTGTTGTCTTAGCCTTAACAATTCCAATAGTACGTACTCGATTCACCAAACGTGTAAAAACTCCTCTTACGAAATGACGACAGTTTAGAAAGCGTACAAATCAGCCGCTTGCATAGCATTTTGTCTACATTCGTTATAAATCATTAACATATCAAAAACTTCTTCATTCAAATATAACATTTTTTAAGAGAAACTACTCACAGAATACTTCCACCTGTATACTACTCAATTTCAACTCAAATCTTAATAATAGAACGAGAAAATTTTTAAATAACTACAATGCAAGAACTCAATGTTTCCAAACTAACGGATTAGTAGAAGTGGTTCTGTATTATTTACCTTCTTTCACGATTCAAAAGTTAGAAACTTTCCAAAAAGACTACAGGCATATCTCAATCAACATGGTGAATTAAACAGTCTCACTTATTTTGGCTTATATAATGTTAAATTTTCGAAAAGCTACTCTAATACAAAGTTCATCAAGCACTATCGATAGAATGAGTAAAAAAGACCGCTTCTCATTAAGAAAAAAATATTTTTATTGGTAGTAAGAAAACTAAAGACATTTAAGGTACTCAAGATCATCAAAGTATGTCCCTCTACTTATCCTACAATTTTGATAATAGGTATCTTTCTCTAACTGTTTTTAAGAAAAACGTGGTAAACTTTTTTATCAGAGTCACTTTGTATATACAATCTACATATATACAGGGTGTCCCGTAATTCACCACCCGATGCTCGTGGACAGGTAGAGCAGACTAAACTGAGTCGAAAGGTCTTCTACCATTTTGCAATTTGCAATTGAAAATTCTTCTCTGCGCGCACATCTTGACAGTAAACTTACTTTGACAATATTCAAGAATTCTATCTTCCTCACCAATTTTGACGAAATTAGATTTATTCGCTGCGTTTTTCACGAAATGAACGTATCTGGCAAAAAAAAGTGACTCTCTGCCACGTAGATCGAGATATTAATCATTGAAGTTAACGACTATTCAGATTAAGAAATCTATCACATCAATGGTATAAAGACATGAGAACATGTAAGTGAGGCTAGAATAAATATTTTCTGCTTTAATCTCATCAAACCATCATCGTTGAGAAAGATAGAATTCTTGAGTATTACCTTTACTCTCTTTTATATCTTATTTTACTTTTTTCAGTAATATAGATGTCAAGATGCGCGCGCAGAGAAGGATAGATTGCCTCGATATTTTGTTTTTGCCAAACTCAGCATATAGAAAAGTATGTATGGATGTCCATTTTATATGTCTATGATCCCTCAATTATTGACAAAGCGCGCTTTATGTAGATATAGTGGACTAAACTAATAATGAGTCGAAAAGTCCTCCATTTTGCAACTTTCGCAATGGTTAACGAGATATTAATTACTAAAAATAGCAAATATTGGTCTTCCATAATTTTTTACTCAAATACTATCAACTTTACAGAAAACCAGCAAGAGACAAAAATTGTTTATTTTTTTTTTGTTCAAAAGTTGTTTTTCTTTTCATAGAGCTCTAACAATTTTTTCAGAATTTTTTAACAACTTTTTAGTATTGCATTTTTTTATTAACTATTTCTATTAACATAAGAAAATACCTCGGAAAATACGATATTAAAAAATTCTAAAAAAATTCTGAAAAAATTCGCAATAAAATAAATTTATTTTCATTTTTATAGAGGATCCATCTGTATATTAGTTAGACTCTAACAGCTATTTAATTGACTTCGCACTTGTCACTGATATGTCGTGTGAATATTTAATTAGTTTAAATTTAATTGAATATTTAATTAGTTTAAATGTCAGTTTTAATTTATCATTAATTCGACTAATCATGTTGGTACTACAATCTCAATTCCATTTGGTGATAAGTTTAGTCGTTAAAAAAATGTTTTAAATATACTAAGGAGTATATTGTCTCGTTGCAGAGTTGAAAATCACTTGACCTTACAACCAACCATATGAGAGGCATGCACTTGACATTCCGAATTGGAACATGCAAAAATATTAACATTGTATGTAAAAATTTGGCACATTAATGATGGCTCAGGATGAAATCGAAATGTTTTTTCTTTAGTATGTATTATGTATTATATTGAATTAAAATAAAACATTAGGATGAGATTGCGCTCCAATTACCGCGCTTGACTTTTATTGTCAATATATTTCTTCTTATGGTATTTATCTAATTTTTATTAATTTCCGAAAGTTTTGATGCATGAAGAGATAGGCTGTTTAAAATCGGAAATTAATGCATTAAATACATAAATGAAAAGAAAATTTGGTAAAAATTCAGATTAGGAGAGCATCCCCCAATGACCTTGATGTATGTTGTTATGACCCTGAGTGATCTCCAACAAGTTTCAGCCTTATTCTTCATTAAAAAGTTATTAAGAACGGAAAAATAATGTCTTTTCATTATACAGATTTTTTTTACTACATAGAACAAAAATTTCCTACTTAAAAATATATGTTACGACTGTCCACGCGAAGCGACTCCCAACCCACCTTCCTCCCTGCTTGGGGACTTTCACATAAAGCGACTCCCATCCTATCCCCACGTTTCGCGTGGAAGTCGCGCGCTCCCAAACAGGGGGAGGTGATGTGGGAATCGCTTAGCGTGAAAGTACGCTCCTCAAGCAGGGGGGCAGATGGGGTGGAAGTCGCTTGGCATGGAAGTCATATGCCTCTGAAGTAGAGGGAAAGGTGGGGTAAAAGTCGCTTCGCGTGAAGTCATTACGTAAGCAAGGAAAGGTATAGTTTTTAATATTATATATAACAGAAATAGAACGTTGTTTTTCGAATTTTTTTTATTAATAACGAGCGACGGCTAAACCCTTGAAAGTCAATCAGGGTCATGATCTTGACAACATATTGCAAGGTCAAGATCATTGGAGGATGCTCCCCTAATCTGAATTTTTATTGAAAATTTTAATACATATCACTATGTTTGATAATAAGATACCTTGAAACTATGTACCGCTTGAAAAAATTACATTATTAATAACGAAGATCTGACAAACCGCTATTGTGTTTCTGTGCTTATCACATTAATTTTATAAGTTTTTTGTAATAGAAAAATGTATTATATTGTATTAAAATAACGGGGTAAACTTCCGAAAACGACCCATGCCCGATTGCCAAATTTTGCCGAATTTTGGCAAAAATACTCCAAATGACGTCAAATGAATGCTCTTACGTGGAATTTCACCGATAAGAAGGTTTAATGCTAAAAATAAAGTTGTCACCGCCAGAATGAATTACCTTTACATAGCTTACTCTAAATCGCTTCCGAGTAATCTTAATATTGACCTTGATTTCCAAGATCTACTCCACTTTCGTGCACCCCTAGACGGAGAGAGGGGGGGGGGTGGTATGTATCTCATTTCGCGTGGAAAGTCGGACGCCCTTTGACAGAGGGGAAGAGGGAGGTAGAACGAACGTCATTTCGCGTGGACACTCGCCCCTTGGCAGGAATGAAAGTGAGGTGAAAGTCGTTTCGCGTGAAAAGTCGCACGCTCCTTAGTAGAGACCCAGGAAGAAACGCGAGATCGGATAGACATCTATTAAACGTCGAAGGCGTTTATATCTAAAATAACGTTTAAGAATATTATATAATATAATTTTAGACGCCATGTGACTTTGTATTGCTTTTTGATTATTGTGTTTTATTAGACGTGCAAAAACCTATTATTCACAATAGCAGATCTTTGCTTATGAAATACTCTTTTAAATTACAAGCAGGACCGCAATAATTGGAAAATTAACGCCAAAATCTGAAAGCCCTTTTCTTATTCCCTAGTACATAAATGTACTTACTAATTACAAAACAAAAATAAATAATTAAATAATAAAACATTTTTTCCTAAGAAGAAATAAAAATTGGATCGACGTCGATTAATGTCAAACATCTAATCGACGTCTAATTGATTCGATTTATTTCTTCCTGAGCAAATAAAAAGCGTCCCTAGCGTTTCAGCGCCCTAAAATTGCTTTCATGTGCAGCATAACTTGCGTAAGCATAATTTGCGTTTGTGTGACAAACACATAGACGACTTATGCTTACGAGAGCGGTCCGATAAGTACTTAGCCTACAAAAGAAAAACGAAAATTTTGGAAAAGTAGCGATTTATTTCTCAACATAGTCTCCTTTTAGCTCGATACACTTGACCCAGCGATGCTCCAACTTCTTTAACCCGTCTGAAAAATACGTTTTCTCGAGGTCTGCAAAGTAGGCCTCCGTGGCGGCGATGACCTCCTCATTCGACTCAAATTTCTGCCCGGTGAGTGACTTTTTCAAGTTTGGAAACAAAAAGAAGTCGCACGGGGCCAAATCTGGAGAATACGGTGGATGGGGCAGCAGAAATCGCTGCGCGATTTCCCTTCCAAAAACAAGAATCGAATCACTGACCGATATTGCTCTTTTTCCATTTTTCTAAAATCCGCGGACACGCCCGCTTCCACACGCGGTCAAAACAAAACTACAAGTCCGATTCGGCTGAAATTTTGACAGTAGCCGTCTACGAGAATGTACTACACGATAGTAAATTTCTCTTGAGATAGTGGCGCCATTGGGCGGTGAGGCTAAGTACTTATCGGACCGCCCTCGTATAGAATTGTGTTCCAATATACACTGTCAGTACTAAAAATCTATACACGATACGTAACATATATGAATTATGGCTGCGTTCAGCAGAATGTTCATTTTGTAACTGTTGCAAGTTTTCTTTGCATTGATTGGATTATACTTTTAGATCTAAAGGAATAATCCTATCTCAGCAGACAATCATAAAACGATTGCAAAACTGTTGTGTTCTCCTGAACGCAACCATTATATATTTCCTTAATTCTATATCACTGTCGAAGGAACGTCGAAATAACAGCAATAATAAATTCAACAGCAATTTGACATGGTTTCAACATTGAGCGATGCAAATTATAATATTTCTCACTAAGCAATAGCAATATATAGCTATCTTAGTTAAAAATATATAATATGCGTCGATCGACGTCGGAATCATGTCAAATTGACATCGAATTTATGATTTCTATGATTTCGACGTTGTTCAATGTCTTATGTAATTGTACGTACAATAACATAAAACGTCTAGTACATACGTCTATTAGATATGTCTTGTTGATATGTCTATTAAACCTTTTATTAATAGCCTAAAAGATGATATTTCTATTTAGATGCATCTATAGACATACTTTAGACGATCAAATAGACGTCTAAAGTATGTCTATACGAGGTCTATTCAAAAAGTATCGCGAATTTTGAATTTCCGCGGATTACGTATATTCGATTTTCGATTTTTTTGTGGCGTTATGTTGGTACTTATGTCTCTCACTTATGCCGACAAGTTCGGCCATTTTGAATGTTCAGTTAATTTTTGACAGCTGCTTTGCTTGCACGTGTTTTGGCTCGTCTTCGATTTTTGCCTATTCCAAAAAATGGATCAAAGAATCTGTATCAAATTTTGTGTGAAAAACAAAATTAAGTGCGCGGACGCATTCCGAATGTTGACTGTGGCATATGGTGAAGCTACCTTGGACCGAAGCAACGTTTATCGGTGGTACAAAATGTTCTCAGAGGGCCGAGAAGATGTGAACGACGAAGAGCGTGCCGGACGCCCAAGCACGTCAACAACAGACGAAAACATTGATGAAGTGAAGAAAATAGTGGCCAATCGGAACGGTCAATAAGGAATATTACTTGCAAGTTATGCGCAATTTGCGCGAAGCAATCCGCCAGAAACGCCCGGATTTGTGGAAGAACAAAAATTGGCTTTTGCACCATGATAACGCCCCTGCTCACACATCGTTGCTCGCGAATTTTTGACCAAAAACAACACACTAATGATGCCGCAGCCACCGTATTCCCCAGATCTGGCCCCCTGTGACTTTTTCTTATTCCCGAAACTGAAGAGGCCCATAAAAGGACGACGCTACGCTACGATTGAGGAGATAAAGACGGCATCGAAGGAGGAGCTGAACAAGATCACAAAAAATAATTTTTTGAAGTGCTTCGAGGATTGGAAAAAACGTTGGCACAAGTATATAATATCTGATGGGGATTACTTTGAAGGGGACAAAATAGATATTCATGAATAAATAAATAATTTTTGAAAAAACACAAAATTCGCGATACTCTTTGAACAGACCTCGTAGACCAATCTCGTGTTTCTCTCTAGGAAGAGAGGTAAGATGAAAATAAAAAGCTCGTTTTGCATAGAAAGTTGCACGCTTCTTGACAAGAGGGGAGATAGAGTAAAACCATATCCTATACAAACTTTTATAATTTTAAACATTTTTGCATTAAATTTTTGTAATGGAATACAGTAGATATACGTTTAATTTAAATAAAAAAGAAGTTTTTTTTTACGATATATCCTCGTGATTAAAAATGTATCATTTATGAACCTCTACTCCAGCAATACGTAAACATTTTTGATATTTAATAAACAATAATAATAAAGGCATATAAAAGTAAAACGCGGTAATTTGAGCGTATTCAATATTGTATATTATTCCTTTCTAATAAGTATAAAATTTGAACGTTTCATCTCTTTTTTGAGTCTTTATCAGCAAAATGCGTTTACATAAACAATGAGATAAAGTTATTTTATCTAAAATGGAATTCACTCCTTGACTGACAAAGTGAGAGAACTTAAAGCTGATGTTAGAGTTCTGTAAAACATCGTAATAGTACGATTAAATAATCAGAAGAGAAACAATCCTCGATCTTAAAACAAAATAAGAGATGGTGTACTATGATAGGAGAAAGTGCATCGAACAAAGAAAAAAACAGACTAAATTCACAAGATTTTGATCGATTGAGTATATTCTCATTAATAAAGTGTAGTCAAATGGATAAAATATGTATTGCTCGTTCAAATAACAACGCAAAAATGGCGTTAAAATTATAAGTAGGTAATAGAAAAAATAAGAAGAACATAAATAATATATTATATAATATGTATGGTAAGTCAAAATTAAAAACGGTGACAAAAATTGAAAATTAGATAGTAAAAACGTGTATATAAGTCAAATGTTAAAAATGGTGACAATAAAAATATACAATCACGTTCTTAAACTATTTAAAATTGAAACATTTGAAATACTGTTAATGAGACAACGATGTTCTTGATCCTCGTTTTTAGTCTTCTGCCAATTTGTCCTACATATAATGCATTACAGTTTTTACATATTTTGTATACAACATTTTTGTTATGGTCATTTTGAAAGAACATCTTTATGTACTTTTATAAATTTCTCTTTTATAAATCTTTGGTATTAAACCTTCGCGACGGTGAAAATCTATTTAACAGCATTCATTTGGAATATTTCTGCCAAATTCATAGAACGTCGTTTTCGGAAGTTTAGCCGTAATTTTTTATATTAGAGAGTTTCGTTCATTTTTATGTTAAAAAATCAGACAGTTTATTTTACCTAACGTTACTTACCGTAACGTGAACAAATATGATGGTCATTATAGAAGACGTTTAAAAATAAAAAATCTAATAGAGAAATTAATTGAATAAAATGATGAGAAATATATCAAATTGAAAAATTGCGTTAGATGGATTAGAGAAAACATGGGATTCCATTAAATGTGCCATTAAACTCTCTAAAAATGAATTTATTAATACAGTTAAATTTGTCTTAACATCGACATATTTTATTTTTAATGGAAACATTTATAAACAAATATTTGGTACACTTATGGATTCCCCCCTTTCCCCTATCATATCTGATATTGTGATAAAAGATTTAGAAAAGAGAGTGTTGAAATTCTATGGAATTTCATATTTCTACTTACTTTAGATATGTTGATGATGTCTTTATGATCGCACTAAAGATAATGTCACTCAGATTTTTAATTCATTTAATGAACAGTATGATAGACTCAAATTTACTATTGAATATGAGGAAGGCCATTGTTTAAATTTCCTGGATCTATCAGTCATTAATAAACACAATACAATTATTGTAAATTGGTACCTTAAAAAGACATTTTCGGGCAGGTATTTATCTTTTCGAATCATCCTACATACCATAAGATTGTAACTATGCACAGGGTGTCCGACATAACTGTGATCACAATTTTTCCGGCACTTCCAATGATCTGACAAAAATTAGTTTGGATAAAAGTTAATTAGTTTTCAATCGGCTACAATTGCAATATTAAAAATTTGCAAAATACTCTTTTTAAAAAAAAATCGAGATTACCCTAATTTTTTTAAATGGCACTACATTTTTTATTTTATAACATTATAATTAATGTTAAGACGAGTTTAATGACCTGCTATACTATGACCTTACAGTTGTGGGATTAATGAACGGAAACATTTTCGTGAAAAACTATTTTATTTGTATTAAATTTTTTATATAGACTATTCTACAGTAGAAAAAGATTTTTGTATCTGCTACTTTTTCACAGACATGGATTTTTGTTTTTTAAATAAAATTATTTACAAAACAACAAATTATAACCAAAAATAGTAGCATAACAAGAAAGTGCAACAGAACAAAAAATTAAAACAAATTTAATGAAAGAAATTATATAATTGCAATAAGTGTTCGAATTGTCTATTTTCCTGTAGGCACAATTCTGCACTATGTAATAAATTTCCATTAGTTGCTCCTATAATGCTGTCACGGCAAATTTCTTCATATGTTGTACGAATTCGTTGCTTTAAATGTTCCATATTTTGAATTGGTACCGCGTAAACTGTTGATTGCAAATGACTCCATAGAAAAAAAATCAAGTGGTGACAAATCGGGGAACCAAAGTAGCCAAATATTTTTTAAATGTGTTAAGACCGTAAAATTGCCTGCAGATATTTAAATGTTCCTTTTCTTCTTTTCAAATTCTCCATAATTTCTTAAATTCTTTTCAATATTTCTAAAATATTATTGCACACGGATGTCTCTGTGGGTACTTTGTGGCATACAGAATTGCAGTTTCACGTGCATTCCTTTTATATTCATCGAATATTAGCATCTTAACTTTCTCATTATAGGAATATATTTTTAAACTGAGACTGAACTATGATTTGCTCTAATGACAGACTAGAACATAAGACTGAACACAAGAACTGTTCGAGCTACGCTATACTACAAGTTATGTTGATATTTATTCTACGTACATACTACATACATATGTGTGATACATTATGAACTACAATATATTTGGGAATATCATGAATTCTGAAATAGCTACATCTGTTTCTCACGTCTGACTGTAAGGTCATCTCAAGGTCATAGTATAGCAGGTCATTGAACTCGTCACTTGATCAGTTACAATATTATAAGGTAAAAAATATGTAGTTAAAATAAAAAAAATTAGGATGACCTTGACTTTTTTCCTAAAAGAATATTTTTCAAATTTTTAATACCGCAATTTGTAGCCAATTGAAAACTGACTTTTATCCAAAATAATTTTTGTCAAATCATCGGAAGTGCCAGAAAAATCGTGATCACAATTACGTCAGACCTGTGTAGTCTGATTGATAAAACGATCTTATTATCAAATCCTGCATTTTATAAAAAGAACATAGAACTAATAATAGAGATTTTGAACGATAACGGTTATCCTTTAGGAGTGATTTTCAATTCTATTAATAAAAGAATTAAAAGTTTGGTTATATATTAAAAAATCCACAATGGCAAATAATATTATAACACTAGCTAAGATTTCGGTGACACTGATTGTAAGAAATTTAATGGTTTTCCTATATATAAGATCCATTTCCAATAAAATTACTAAGTCTATTAACAAATCCACAAATATAATTGGCTATAGGCGCTTAAATAAGTTTAATAAATTTATCAAAGTTTATGAAGACAAAAATCAACATGATAATAACGAAAATAATAACGTCATATATATAAAGATTATGCGTTTCGCGGATTTCCTCCGTGTCCAGATCCATTCTTGGAATGCCAATGTTTCGTGAACCTTGCAGTCTACTTCATCAGGGCAAGGAGCAACCTGATACAATATCCTGATCATTAGCCTGATGCAGTATCAGGCTGCTCCTCGCCCTGATGAAATGAACTGCAAGGTTCACGAAACATTGACATTCCAAGAATGGATACAGAGGAAACCCGCGAAATGCATAATCTTTATATAGAAAGTACCCGTGGAAGCCTCAAGAATATTAACATCATATATAAATTAAATTGTAATAACTGTGATTACGTTGGCCAAATGAAGAGACAATTACAGACAAGAATTAAAAAACATCGTAATAATATAAAATTAGACCAGTCCAAACACTCAGTAATCACGAAACATATCACCAAAACAAATCATAATTTTAATTAGGAAAATGTTAGTATACTTCATTTTAAAAAGAATTATTGTAAAAGAAATATTTCTGAAATGATTCATATTAAAGAATAAAAAAAAAACAGTATAAATTTAATGAAAAATACTGAGTTATTGGACATCTTATTTTAACATACTTGACGATACACGTGAACATAAATTGTCACAGTTTTGAACAAAATTTTTTGTACATTCAATTTTATTGATTTCCTCTTTTATTTGATCTACACATTACATCAGTCAATTTTCAAATAAGTAACTATCAACTTCTAATTTTAATTGGTACTTAACCAGATCTCCGTTTGAAAGTTTTAATTACAGTATTTCATATAAATTAATGTAAGTTATGATTTGTGATTCTATGTTTCTTATTCACAATTATATTCACTAATTATATTATATTAATACATCTTCTCGTTGTAATCTGTCTTAACACATTTTGACGTTCGAATTCTATATAAATTGACACATCACCACTGATGATTTTTTTAAATATTTTATTGTATTCGTTATCTATTGGCTGTTAATTTAATATTGTATTTTTTATGTTGGAACACTAAAGAAGGCTTGAATTAAACCGTTTGTATTCTTATATTATTTGATTAATTTCGTTTAGAATATTATATAGTATTTATATTTTTATGCTAATTGTATTAATTTAAAGTCATTCTAAATATAAGCTCGAAATAAGCCACAACACTGTTTAATCTATAAAGTTAGAATGTTGTTCTCTTTCTTGAAAAATATGTTCCATTGGAAATCAGGTTAAAATCGGAACAGAGAATGCATCTAATATAAATAAAAAGATAGTTGTAATATGACTTCACTTTTTCACTTACTAAATAAATAGAGAAACAAATAATTCATACAAGAATAAAGGTGCAGACACGATAAAAGAAATAAGGAATAAGAAATGAGGATTTCAACCTATCAGAAACTGTTCATTCTAATGTATCCAATTTTTAATAGATTAAAATTCCTTATTCCTTATTCTTTTTATTGCACAATAATTGTTTACTTAATAAAGTTGACGCGTATGATACTTTTTTTTATTGGCTGCCTCTACCATTCCAATTTTCCGATTTCAAATCTTTCGACATCCATGGGGCGGACCATTAAAGTATTACATTTCAATAAGCAAGATATTGGGAGGAGTGTTCGTCTAATAACCGCTAACGGCGTGTAACGCTGGATTACTTTTTGCTGTCAAATTATACGAATCTACGCAGATTTTTATTAATTAATTTTTCATTCAATTAATTTCTAAAACATTAAAAAACGAAAAAAAATATTTTATTCAGATTTAAGGGAGCTACTTTGGAATCAATGCAGTAAGAAGTGCGCAATTTATACTTATATAATCATACAGTATAATGTGTATTAAAAAATGTTAGTTTGAACGTTTCGGCTATCGGTTTTAGCCATCTTCAGCAAATACATAATTAATATACTAACAAAGAATATCTTTTATCTTTGAAAATATAAGATGTTATTAATTTTTTATCTAGTGGGAAAATGAGAGAAGCACAAATATCGCACAAAGAAGTTGCCTATCTTCTTGGTTAACAAGTGATTGCGTTCTAATAGTGTTATTAAAAGTTAAAATTACGTAAAAATATCGTTGAAATTTTACAAAGAAAGTGCTTACCTCAAATCACTATATAACATAAATAACAAGTGAAGGGCGAAGAGTTAGCGCATTACTTTAAAAAGACATATAATTACAGGCATAAATTAAAAGTACAGAAAAGATAAAAAAAAGAAAGAAAAGATGTATACTAAGAAATAATAACGGTGAAAAATAAACATATAACGTTACAAGTTTCAGCTACCAGATTGAGCCCTCTTCAGATGTTAAAACATAATGGAAACAATATTAAAAAATAATTATCGCAAAAAGTTCACAGATTAAGAATACACGCAGTTCGGTTGAGTCTCGATGTAGAGCTCGACATTATTCGTACGATTGAACAGTCAAAAATGTGTCATGTCTCATAGCAAAGTTCTAGTCGATAAAAAAGAAAAAAGAAAAAGACCTCTTATGAAAAAAGTAAACTTAAATAAATTAACAACCGTAATTGCGATAAAAAATAAAAACTCACCAACAAACATATGTAAAAGATCAAAAACTAATGTATCCATATAAGTATAACAAATACCAGTAAAAACGCATAAAGAAGAGTGAAATACAAGTGTGAAAAAACGAACATTGTATCGACTAATGTGAACGCTCACTGAAACGAATCGCCACGCATTGAGAGAGAGGAGACGGGCCATCAGTATCCAAAAAGTCAAACTTTATTTACAATGGGTAAATATGCCTTGTGAAGACTTTGAGTGTCCGTTTGTAAATTAAGACTGTTTTTCTGCTTCTTAATGTGAAGCATTTCGGAAATTACACGTTTCCTATAACAAGGCTCTTCATCTAAAATTTTAATGTTGTACCATTGGAAATCATGATCACATTGTAGCCTATGTTCAGTGATGACAGAAGTTTTATATGATTACGATGTTCAGTAATTCTGGTTTTCAATTGTCTGCCCGTCTGTCCAACATAAGACGCATCGCAATTGTTACACGATATTTTATATACTGCATGGCTCTTCGATGTATGAGGACAAATGTCCTTCTGTACATTTATGTATTTATTTACCTATTTTATTGGGGCTATGAAAATATGAGAAAGACCCTGATGTCGTTTTTATTAAATCTTCTAAATTTCTCCGTGTGACGCGGAGTATATCGAACCGTAAGCCAAGAAGCAGTTTCATTCACACAGACTTAGTCAGATCATTATGTACTTTATATCTATTTTTAATTAAATTTTTTAATACGTTGATTAACAGTGTCAAAGATAAAATTCAATGGATAGTCATGATCTAGTAAAATATTAATAATAAAAGTTAGATTTTTTTGTATGAAACATATAATGTCAGATAATAAAAAAGCTCTGTCAACTAACGAAAAAATTGTGCCATTTTTCTGTGCCAAAGGATGATTAGAATAAAAATTTTAAAATCTTTCTGAAAACGTCGGCTTACGGTACTAATAAAAAAATGAAACGATTATTGTTGATGGATACGGTGATGTCAAGAAAATTTATTTTGTCTCCTCCTCTTTCAATAAATTATAGGCGCGAATGGAAAGAATTGAATTGTTCTAATAAAACGTCGAATTTATAACGTCGATTTTCTATAACACTGCAGTACAATATTACGTACAATATTACGTAAATGAAAAAGATTTGTAAAACATGTTGTGATGAAACTTAGAAATCGTCAAAATGTATCGAATGTTATTAACTGTTATTAACTGTTTCACGTTTAAGAATGTAATAAACAAAATATTAGGTTGTTCGGAAAGTAATTTCGTTTTTTCTTATGAAAATGAAAGACGATTTTCAATCAGATGCGTTTCAAATGATCATGAACGGTCGAATTCGATAAATTTAATCTCTCAGCGATCTCACGAGTTGTTATTCGCCGGTTTGCATCAATTAATTGCCTTTATTGTGTCTTCATCAGCTTCAACTGTCCTTCCAGAACGTGGTACATCTTCAACATCAAAATTGCCAGATCGAAATTTTGCAAATTAGTTTTGGCACTGGCGTTCTGTCAATACATCTTCTCTATACACATCGGATAATTTTTTCTTGCTTGAACAGCATTTTTACCTTTTCGATAATAAAAAAGTAAAATATGCCGAAAATGCTGCTTTTTACTTTCATATTTGATAGGGTACCAACCAAAAACTACTGCGTAGAATCAATCGAACTTTTTTCACAAGCAAGCCTTGCTATATCAGCTGTCAAAATATATAATGATTATGCGGCTTAAGTGTGAAGTTGGCTGTGAAAAAATACAATAAGTCCTCTGTTGGGAAAAAACGAAATTACTTTCCGAACAACCTAATATTTTTAAGACAGATACTGAAAGGATATACCAGTAGAACGATGTTGTCATTGTATAAGTTAAATCTAAATTTATTTACATTTATTAAGAATGCCATTATATGTACAATCTAAATTATCTGTGTCTTTTTGAAGATTGAGACCATTTATTTGTCGTTTTATATTTATGATTTCTGAAATCAAGCGTTTATTAAAATATCTTTCTTCATCCAGAATTTCTGTATTGTCCCAATCAATTTCGTGACTGCGATGCAAAGCGTGTTCAGTGATAATAGAATAAGAAATAGGACCTTTACGTAAATTACTTTTATGTTCTGTTACTCTTATAATTAATTTGCTTTTCGTTTGACTCATACAGGATGCATCACAATCCTTACAGTTTATTTTATAAACAACGGTTCTTTTTTGTTTTTTGAATGTCAGATTATAAACTTTTACAAATTTATTTAATTTATTCAAATTGAAAAAGGCCGTTCTACGTACTTCGCCGTTAATAACATTTTTAAATTTATCTGAAATGCCTTGCACATATGAAATAGAGAACCATCTTTTCTCCATCTGAACCTTTTCCGAATTATTCTTGTTAGTTGACGAATTTGTTTTTTTAATTAAATATTTTAGTCTATTAATTATTGTCTTGAGGATAAAATCTATAGGATAATCATTGCCTGTTAAAATTTTAATTATAAACGTCAAATTTTTTTCATGAAATTCTGGATGTAGAAGAAGAAACATTCTATCAATTAAACTTAAAATTGTGCCCTTTTTTGAGATATCGGATGCCGAGAGTAAAAATTGAAAAATTTCCCAAAAAAAGTGGGTTTTTGAAACCGATCAGTTTTTAGGAAACCCTCATCCATAATCAAAGTGACATCCAAAAAGTTTATTTTGTTTGTTGAATTAAATAATTGTAATATTTTATTGGATTCAGACGAGGGCATGCAGAATATCATCTAAAAAAGATCTAAAAAAGAATATAAAAAAGAAGAGAATATGAAAATTTAATTTTTTTAGCGTCCAATTCTCCAATTCTTGCATCACCAAATCAGCTGCTTTTGGTGATAATGGAGAATCCATGAGGGTGCCAAATTTTTCCCTATAAAGTTGACCGTCAAAAGAGAAATAACTCGAATCTAAACTAATTTTACTGCTCCCAAGAATTCTTTTTTAGAAATTTTGCAAATTTTTGAAGTTAAATTCCATCTTTCATTAAGAGCTGCAATAACTAAAGTAGTCGGAATGTTAGTAAATAAAGATATAACTAATGAAATCAGACAATAATCTTGATCTATCTTGATACTTTTAGTTTTATTTACAACTGTTATTAATAAAATTTGGAACCTTGGGAACACTTTTGATGATCACTTCGTGGAGAAAGGAAGTTAAGTTGTACGACAAACAAATGATCTCAATCTTCAAAAATACACATGGTTTAGATCGTATATATACATTCTTAATAAATGTAAATAAATTTAGATTTAACTTACACAATAACAATATCGTTCTATGTCCTTTCAGTATATGTCTTATCTTTTAATACTATATGATTATATAAGTATAAATTGCGCACTTCTCTTACGCGCTGACTCCAAAGTAGCCCCCTTAAATATGTATTATATTTTTACAATTATTAGGAGTCCTATTTTATATTTATTTCTTTATTCTAAAATGTCATATTTTATTCCATGTAATCCGCTCCATCTGTCTATGAGAGAGATGACAATAATTATCCCATATATCCCCCCGCCTCAGGAAAAATGTTTTATATATAATTATATAAAATTATGTAAAATTAGATATAATTTTATATAATTTTATATATAATTATTTGTAATTATTCTTTTTAATATGTAATTTTAATATATAATTTTTTAAATT
>NW_017305672.1:1304993-1324341 GCF_001594115.1 Trachymyrmex septentrionalis
GAGCCAGATCCCTCCATTTGTGACCCTCGTACCCCATTTCGTTAAGGTCCATTCTAATATATTACATACAATTATATATAAAATATTGTTATGTCCCTATATAATTATATAATATTACAAATAATTTTATATAATTAGTAGCGTTATAGGGCAGGTTCTAGGCTGCAGGCGTTGGCGCAAGGAAGGGGGGACGGCGGCGGGGGGGGATATTCGAAGGCGTGGAGAAGGTCCCATGGGGAGCAGAGAAAGTACATATATATAATACATACATACAAACACGCACGCAAGCACGCGTATATAGTGATGTGGACGAAAAATTGTTTATACACATTTTATTACATCGTTTTTTTCATATTAAAAACTAAAGCTAATAAATGCAATCGATCGCAATCGACGAGCTGATGCTTGTTGAAGATGTCGCTGTCGCATATAACGTTCTCAGAAACAATATTGCAGAATCGCGTATATTTGACATCAATCATATTGATGAGTCTGGCTAATCAATCGAATGTTACATCAATCCATCCATCGAACTCAAACATACAACGTTGTTTCAGTCATCATTATATGTACGGTTGACAAATCGAGACGTACGAACATAACATCATTCAGCGTGCAAACTCTAACCATTAGCAGTTCAACGATTATAAAATTGTCTTTGTAATCTTTTCGAAGGATCTTGTAAATATTCCATCGTTGCTCGTAGAGATCCTTCCACATTTCGTGAGACAGCGACAGTTCGTGGCCGCGATGATCTTCCAGGGCGATCTGCAAATCGAGCAATCGTTCTGATCGACAATGAACATCGATAGATCAGTAATGCTCCGTGCAATGATCAGCAGGTAAATGATCTGCATGCTTTCTCAGCTGAGTGCCCGGACCGCAAAACTAGTAACCTGGGATATATAATTCGGAAGGAAGCGTGTTTATCGCATGAGTAGCGTACGGAAAGAAGAATGACCAAATCGGACGTGTCAATCAACATAATGAAGGTAAACATTATCCGCATAGTGTAACGTACCGCGGCCGCGTACAATAATGGCACAGAGCATTACGGATCTAACGATGCGCATTGTCGACCAAAACGGACGATTGCACGATTTTAGAGCAGAAGAGATCACCGTCAGATTGCACGTGCGACAGCGATAACGCGAGCGTAACATGCTCGTGCTGACTGGAGCGGGGCGCACGCAGAAAGACACATTCTTTACAAAGCTGATGACGTCACAGCTCGATAACACTCGCTCATCCAACTATATCAGAAAGAAGAAGCTCAGCGCGTCAAACGTTAAATTTTTTTAATCTTTGGAATTCGCGGTGCGCAATATTTTAGATTATTGATATCCTAAACATCTTATATCACGGACAATCTTCGACGGTCGCATCGATTGAGACTCACACATACAACTCGTTTGCCAACACAACGTTCGAGTACAGCAAAATAAAAATATACACACAGCAACAGGATTTGTATACACTGCCATGCGAAAGCTTTCTATACGTCAAAAATTGACAAAGTGGTTGAGGGTGCTAACATGGTATTGAGAAATAATTGCGTCGCGTTTATATTCAATGAGGTTTGAACTCAACGATGTAGAGATTGACCGTAATAGAAAGACGTGGGCATAACTAACACGCTCAAAAATTATATAACAATGTCGTCCGACAGAAGTGTGATTCTACGGAATGCTGACTGGGAAGCGCAGACTACTGCCGCTGGATACTTTAATTTCTGTGTACCGCTCTGTAATTCTATGAGGATTACAAACACATGGTGATCAACGCTCGTCACGAGTTGATTTTGATATGAGATTTTGATATCGCGCAACGATAACAATTGTCTGATGGGAGATCCGGCGTTAAAACCGAATTATTCTAAGTACAGTAGTGAATGCCGCACGTGTTATTGAGCGAGATAAATAAGCAGTCGATGCGCGATTTGGAGAGCGGACGATATCTAAGACTTTTCGCTCATGGGATCTGTACGAGTTTCCGCTCTTGCAGAGCATAACCAAGCATTTGTGGGCTTTAAGACTGCTACTCAGCTCGAGAAACAATTATCTTCGCTCTGCAAACAGATAAAAAAAATGTCATGTGCGAGGACATAAGTTGATTCGACTGGAAATTAACCAATGCGAAACTCTACCTAAACTCGGAATGTACGATCCGTACGATGATTTGGATCTGGATTTCGATAAAAACCAATGTGCGATTGTCTCTCTCTCTGTACGACATGTTCACGCGTTTCTGCAAGGGCTATTACGGATACGAATATCTCGAGCCTAATTTGACCTTTACAACTTTTTTATTTAATGATCCGTTCGTAATCATCGTTTGTTCTCGACAGATCGATCAAGAATAGCACCGTGATCGTGCAATTAGACTTTGAATGTAAGAAAAACTGCCTGCAAATATTACATACTATTGTTTCATCATACACGATCGCGTTGTTCAGTATAATCCATTCACGAACGTTGTGTACAAAATCACCTACATGCATCCTCCGACAGAATACAAAATCTACGATACATCGCAATCAATCACAATCTTCTTCTCGACAACATGCCCGTGCCAACGTTCGTGGATCTGCAAGGAGTCATCGTTAACAAAAGATTTATCGTGGCGGTGTTGAAGCAGGGGACCGTTCTCACGGATTACATTTTTACGAATCCCATGTCATGGAAATTTTTGACAAGATCCGATAGGTCTTGCGCTTCTTGGTTGATTGCTTATGACCATGAATTACGATGGAAGGACGGGATGATCCCGTACGGCTGGCGAGGCAAAACGCCTGATTACGACGGCAGTATTTGAAGATGATGCTATCATATATGTCAAAGGACGCGAAAAACGAACGTGGCTGTAGAACTAGCTTTTGGACGATGAGCGAGAACGCATCGAGACTTTGGATGTAATTTACGAAGACATTGAACCTTTAACTAATCTAGATGTTACTGACTTTATTAGATACTATGCGATGCGAACATGTTAAGAATTGCGCGTTACAAAATGTATTGAAAATATATAACTGGTGGTTACAAAAGAATTTTTAAATAAAAATTATGTAAACGTATTTATTACATTTTTTTTCCCTTCTCTATAATATATATGTGTACATATATATGTATGTATGTATGTATGTATATACATACATACGTACCATATGTATGTATGTATGCATGTATGTATGTACATACACACAGAAAAATATCATTCTGTTGCTAAAAAAAACAATTATTCATTTTATTTTTCTTCTTTTAAGTAACAGTTATTTCCAGTGAAGAATATTTTCTCGCTAGTAGTCTTAAAATGTATTCATCCAAAGTTTTAGAAATACTCAATATCATATCAAAATAAGAACTTATTATCTTTTAAAGTAAATTATAAAATTTTATTGAAGAAAAGTCAGATTTGATTAACTCAAATATTTAATAATATATTGATGTAAGAAAATTTATTTGGTCAGAAAAATTTGATATATTTCTTCCATTCCATAGGATAGATTTAGGAAAAGTGAAATATATATATTATAGTTTAAAAAAATTTTTTTTGAAGTAATTCATATTTTCAATTTAAATAAATATTTATTTTGGGACAAAATTGTACATATGATATATACTTTTATATTGTTCCATAATGGTGTTTTCTAATATAATATTTATCTTAATTATTTTGAATTAACAAATACTAGCATATTATTTCGTTTCCATGTAACCTTTTCAAATATTAATAATATGAAACTGTCAACAGAGGCAAATTGAAATTAAGAATAGTACAGTAAGAGGTATACCGTTGGCAATGACTCGATCACACAAGCGTGCGATTAGCTCAACGTAAATGTATTAAGCTTACCGTTCTAAGAATCGTAGGTTCAAATCTTGCCGATGCGGTGCATTTTTTAATAATTAATTATAGTTAATAAGACAGAATATAAGTAATCCAAAACATTAAAAATATAAATAAAATTAAAAAAATAAAAAATAATAATAACAAAAAAATTATTTTTTTCTTAAGGATATAAACGTAATTTTTTATTATAAATGAATATGATACTTGATTCAAGCAAAGGAGGAATTTTTCTTAAATAAATCAAATTTTTTATTTAATTTAATATTCTTGATTGTGTAGTTTAGATTTTTTAAAATTCTAGAAGAATATATTTTGAATATTCCGAATGCTTGTAAAGAACTTATAATAGATTTGCGGATATATGAACTTTTGAAATACTTGGAAGAAGTCATTTTTACTTGCATAAAGTATATATTTTTCTATATATACATATGTACGCATGTATGTACATACCATGTATGTATGTATCCGAAACATCTACGCTTCTCTTAAACGCGTCGCAATATATCTCCAAACTGACAGTATATATAGACAGTGTATAAAGCTTCTTTTCATTCAATCGTAAGCTTCAGTTACGAGCGTTAAAACATAGACCAAATAAAAGAATATATATGTCAAAAATTGATCGAGCGCAAGGAATATATATCGTCCCTTATCACCAAGTCCACCAAATCCACCACTATCGAGGGGAAAAAGCTAGATATTGGGAATGTCCTGGGAAAAAGTATCAAAGTCACCTACGTGTTCATCATCATAATCATCAACATCATTAATGCCATCAAAATATAAATTATAAAGTATGTATGTATGTATGTATGTACGTATGTATGCATGTTTGTACGTATGTATGTATATACATACATAAATAAACTCACGAACAAATAAAATACGTAGAAAGCTGCTATAAAACATATCGCAACCCGTACGCAATTCTTGGAAATAGGTGGAGGGGCTACCCACTTTTTGATTGCAGAAGTATCAGGAGACACGGTAATGCCTTGACGCTAAGCTAAGCGCAACGACACTATTACCACGTACGTTACAATTTACGCGGATCCGATCAGTCTGCGAAACTCGTTTTTACGAACAATAATTGAAAAATGTACTTCGCCGAAGAGAGCAGCTCATTGTATGAAACAAAGACTGTTACGCGTAAATTTCGACGTCTGTCTCACGAAACGTGGAATGGTCTCTACGAGCAACAATAGAATATGTATAAGATGCTTCGAAATTATTACAAGGACAATTTCATAAGCGTTGGATGAACCGCTAATGGAGTTTGCACGCTGAACGATGTTACGCTCGTACGTCTCAATTCTTCAAACATACGCATGATGATGACTGAAACGACGCTACGCCGTATGTTTGAGTTTGACGGATATCGATGTAAACGTTCGATCAATTAGCCAGACTAGAGTTCTTAATTTTCCATAAATAAAATCAAAGAAAAAACCTAGGTTGCTTTCAGTTTTTTTTTTAAATACAGAAAAACTAAAAAGTACTTTCTTATAGTTCTTAATTTTTTGGAAAAATAAAATCGAGGAAAAAAACTAAATTTTTTCCATTTTTTCCAAAAAGATATTTTTTTAATAGATTCTTTTTCGCCTATATTTGAATTTAATGATAGAATTGTTGCTTTAAATTATTTTAAATTATTTTTTTACAAATAAATAGATCTATCTCCGCATTATTACATATAATTATATAACAGGTTTTTCGGATGTGTTGATTGCATGTAGGATGGAAAAATTCGAGTCTAGAAATATTTTATGCAGCCAAATAACATATGAACATACCTGCAAACTTTGTCATAAGACAATACATACAAAATAATATCCTTATAAGAAATTTATTCTTTTTTCGGCATTATACTTCTTACATAGTTTGTTTTTCCTCTTTTCACATTGGAAAGAAAAGGGTAAATATTTTCGTGTAAGAGATTCATCTTGATATTATGATTCCTTTTTAAATTATTATTTAATATCTTTACTAGAAGAGAGAGAGAGAGAGAGAGAGAAATTTATTTAAGTTTTTTAAAAAATTTCATAAATGGTCATTGACAGTGAACTCTATTCATATATGATTTATTTCTTAGAATTCTTAAAAGTAAAAAATCAGCAATTTAATAAAATCATTAACATAAAGGACAATAAAAATAAAATTATTTTAGAAGAAAAAAGTCTGGAAAAATATGGTAAAGAAAAACAGAAAAAAACTCGTTTTTTTCCCAAATTTTCCGAAAATTTATTCGAACTAAGAACTCATCGATACAGTCGATATCAAATATACGCGATTTTTCAATATCGCGTCCAAGAATGCTATACGCAATAGCGACATCTTCAAGCATCAGCTAATCGATTGCAAGTTATCAGCTTTAGTTTTTAATACGTATGAAAAAAACAAATACATATGTAATAAAATGTGAATAAACATTTTTTCTTTTACATCACTATCCATGTAAGTACTTTCTTTGTTTCCCATTCGTCTAATTCTATGCCTCGATGCGTTATCGTTTAGGTAAACAGCAGCCGTCTTCTCTTATCGTATCGCGAATCACGTACGAGGTACATATGTATGTACGCATATACGTACCTATCCGCGTACGTACCTATCCGCGTAAGAAAAAAAGAGCGTATAATAAGTGTAAAAGTAAACACGTGCGCGAACTTTCAGCAATTCGTTAAAATTGATCTTTTATTTTATATTATTATGCGCACTAACTTGGCAACATCGCAATTGTATCAAAATTACATTTATATATGATGTCACCATCCGGATATGTCGTAACATGTTAAATTTTTGTGTGCAAGAAGAAAAAAAGGGAGGTAGGAGAAGACGACAACGTATCGAGAGAAAGATGGCGATGCATAAAAGAAAAAGAGATAGTAAGTATACGAGGTAGTATGGTGACAGCGGGAGGGGGGGGGGGAGGGGCGATCCGCGAATATAAGGCTCAAGACCTCCTCCCCCGAAAGGAACATGATACATGTCGTCACGTATCAATGATATCGCTATTTATATAAATATTTACGTAAACACCGATACCACCGATCCTGGGATCTTCCCCACGCCAACGAATATTCTGCGCCTCGCTCCCCCCGCGCCAATAGATGGCTTAGAATCTGCCCTATATAATGCTATTAAAATAAAACATTTTTTTTCGAAGTCTGTATTACGGATTTATAGCATGGATTATTCATAAATAAATTTCTTACACATTAGAATTACAATAAAAGAATAAATGATAATATTCAAGGTCTTTGAAAAAAAAATTTAATCTTATAAAAAAAAAATAAAATTTTGTGAAATTTGGACACTTGCTTGTATAGGTTATGTCTTTCTCTTTCCATTTATAGACAGAAATGATGGTATTCAATTTGTTTTCATATTTCCTATGATCTTATAAAAAGAAAATCGTACTTCTATTTAAAAAACTTAAAAATATTTCAAATTTTTATTAAACAGAAAAAATTTCGATGTTTTCTTATTTATGAATTGTAACTTGCATAAAATATGAACAAATTTACTTTGCTTTTTTACCGATCTTAAAATTAGAATATTAATTCAGAATATTTACCGGTTTCTTTGTGGCTCTTAAATGCTGATTAGGGATATGTGATTCGGATCGATCTTTTGAAGAATCGATCTTTTTGACTTAAAAAATCGATTTTTAAATTGATTTTCTTGTTTCAATTAAATTTGCAGATCGATTTTTTCATGGAAAAATCGAATTGATTACGAGCTCACAATCATTGTATCATTTATGACTAATTGTCCTTATTCTTTTTAAAGACGAGTCATGATTGGTTTACATATTTGTTTTGAGAATCCCGAGGTAGGAGCGCAGTGTCAGCATTGTTAGCAGTGTGCCGCGCAATCGCACTCACTGCTATGTTATTTTGCCTTTATATATATGATCTATGTCATCTAGTTGAATAATTTGTATATGATCTCGCTGTTGCTCGCCGTGCGTTGCCGTTATCTAATTGTGAGTTATCAGTTCGCTTCCTTTTGTTAACGGTACGCTTTCTGCTTCCTCTTTATTAGAAAATATTATATGTATTCCGCTATAAGCTTTGTAATTAAAAGTATGTTCTAACAATAAATTTGTATAACTTTGTTCATATATTTATTTAATAATCTCAAATTTAATCCCACCTTCGCAAGCGATGGATTTATCTGGTTTAGTTTGAATGGAAGGTTAAATTGAAAGATTGATTTTTTGATTGATATTATTATAATATAACATAAAGGCATGTAAAAGAGTAGTTGCGGGAAAGTTATCCCCACTCCTTCTATTTTTTCTAACTTCTGCGGCGTAAATCCCAGCACGGCGTATTTGCCGGAGTTACCCTATGTAACGTTTTCAAATACATTTGAATTAATGGGCAATATAACTTCTATACACAGTTGTGTGTATAATGGCCTCTGATAAGAAGCATATTCGGCACTGCATTCTTCTTCGCAATATCTTTTTCACGAAGTCACTTGTATTAATTTTTACAAGTTGCATGAGTCATTGCACCTTCACCAAGAATACAAAAAAACCATTTGAATGATTTCAGCAGCTTTCTTTTTCAGTTCAAACGCAGAAAGAATGCAATGTCTCCCCTAATCCATATAATGTTTTAAAAACGTAGATGTCAGCACTTAAATACCACAAAAAGATCGTATAGGTATTCTAATTTAAAATGATTTTCAAGATCGGCGAAAAAAGCAAGGAATTAATTTGTACACCTAATATTCATACAGCACAGAACGTTGAAAGAATGTTGCTGAAATGTTGCAATGCTAAATGTTGAATCTATATTGAATCAATATTTTATCAATATTGATTCTTGTACATTAATTGTTAATGTTGCTGCAACATTGAAACAATATTGAACAAATTGAACCACAAGTTGAATCTTTATCGATTTTTCTACGACGATTATTAATGTTGCCACAATTTTGGAACAACATTGAATAAATTATATATCGGAATCTACTTTATTTAATAAAAAATGAACAAAAATAGAATGAATTTTAAGGACGACCGAATACGTGAATGCATCAAATACGATAAAGAACGCAAAGATCGGTCAAATTTTGGATGTTACAATTAATACATTATATATTCTTTTATTAAATCAATTTATTCCAGATATAACTGCGAACCGATAACATTCGGTTTCAACACAATCATTCTGAAACGCTAATAATTCCCCCTAAAAAAATTAGAAAGAACATAAGAAATTTATTGCGAAAAATATTATTACCTTAGCCAGAATCCTGGCTGAGGTAATAATAATATTTTTCGCAATAAATTTCTTATGTTCTTTCTAATTTTTTTTAGAGGGGATTATTAGCGTTTCAGAATAATTGTGTTGAAACCGAATGTTATCGGCTTGCAATTATATCTAAATTGATTTAATAAAAGAATGTATAATGTATTAATTGTAACATCCAATATTTGACCAATCTTGATATCTATCGTATTTAAAAATAGAATATCATATAAATAGAAAACTTATTTCTAAACATATGTATACGCGGAAATCCGCCACGCGTACGGAATGCTCGTGCATGTATAATAGTAGATATTGTTTATGACCGGTCTGATGCGCAACTCGTGGTCTTTCTACATAGCTATATGTCACAATTATACATTCATTAATATTCAGTGTTCGTGGATCATCGAAGTAGCAATTCCCGTACAATTGTAGAGGTTCAGAATCGTTGGACGGAGTACAAAATTAGATGGGTGACTGCTTAGAAAAATAAAGAAATTAATTCCCAAATAAGGGGAAAAGCGTTTTTTTTTCAATTATGATTTTATTGTTTGTATTCCGAAATATATCATCAATAATGTTTATTTTAATAATAAAACTGAATTAATTAATATGCGAAAACATTTTTATTCCCAGGAGAATCAGTAAAATCTACATTGAATTAATATTGAATCAATATTGAATTGCAACGTCTCACAAACATTGTAATTCAACGGACATTAGACATTCCTGCAACGTCTCTTCAATGTTAAATCTACATTTCGGAATGTTGTTGTAATGTTCGCAATGCTGCAATTCAACGTTTCTAAGATATTGATTCAACGTTAGTGTGCTGTATGGGATTTAGATAGTCTTACCTACAATCTTTCTTCTCAGATTAATACAAATACCTCTAAAATCGATTACAATCAAACAGTCTATAAAGTGTTATTCTTTTTGAATTTATAGAATGCAATATAAAACAATAAAAAAATAATTTTTCTACTGAACAAAAATCTGCTATCTTTACTAATCAAAAAAAATTTTTTTAAAACTATACTAAATTTTTATGTTTTTTACAAAAAGTAGTTCACAAGCCTCTTGATCCTGAAGATTAATATAAATGCAACCGAACATTTGTATAGTTCAAAAAGACTTACTGATTCTGGAAATTAACAAGATTGGGTAAATTAAAACTTTAAATACAAAGCGCCTTCCCGATCCGAGTGTTAAGATGTTGAACTACTATCTAATATACATTCAATTAAATTGATAAATATTTCAGAAATAAATAGAGAGCCGATAAAATTATCGGATTCACACAATCAATCTGAAACAAATAATCCCCCCAAATTCTCCGCAATAAATTTATTACAGTTTTTTAAGATTTGGGAGAATTTGGGGGGATTATTTGTTTCAGATTGATTGTGTGAATCCGATAATTTCATCGGCTCTCAATTTATTTCTGAAATATTAATTCAATTTAATTGAATGTATATTAGATAGTAGTTCAACATCTTAACACTCGGACCGAGAAGGCGCTTTGTATTTAAAGTTTTAATATTTATACGAGTATAGACGGTCTTGTTTCCAATCATATTGGGTAAACTAACTTTTTTTTTTAACTAAGTTAAATTACAGTTAATCTTGAAAATTTAACTTTAAGACACAAGTTAATTTATAATGAAATTAATTAAATTAAAAGTTAAGTTAACAAAAAAAAATAATTAAAAAGTTAAAAGTTAAATTTGTTTTTTTTTTATTTTTTTTTTAATTCATGATTCCAGGGTTTCAGTCTTACAAATAGCGAAAATGAGAAATATATACTTTAGTTAGAAAATATTCTATATTTTATTTACAAGTTTTGTTTATATATATGTAGGTTGCTGGAAAAGTTTCTGCAAACAATATGAAAAAAAACATGTAAAATTCGGTAAATGGCCTCATTGTTTTTCGAAATATTCGCCTTTAAGATCGATACATTTTTACATACGCTCGAACCAATTTTCGAAGCATTTTTTCCACTCTAAGGCTGTAACCTCAGAAATCGGTGTATGAAATGTTTTAGCAGCTGCTTCAGATGACTCAAATCGCTCACCACGCATCTTATTTTTAATGTTTGGGAACAAAAAGAAGTCATTAGGTGATAAATCATATGAATACGGACAATGAGTCATCAATTCGACATTATTACTGGATAAAAAATCAACGGTTTGACATGCTGTGTGACAGCTGGCGTTGTCATGATGAAGGATGATGCGACGATTTCGGTTTGTTCTACGCAATTCATTTATGACTTCTGGCAAACAAATTGTTGTATACCAATCAGTATTTACAGTCCTTCGATCCTCTAAAGCCACGGTTGTCACATGTCCGGTATAACCGAAGAAACAAGCAATCATTTGCTTGGCAGCACTGCGTGAACGAACAACTTTTGTTGGTTTCGGTTCATTTTGAAATACCCAAACAGTGGATTGTTGTTTACTTTCGGGCTCATACGAATAGATCCATGTTTCGTCCCCAGTAACGATGTTGTAGACCAAATTTGACCGACCTCGGTTGAATTTCTTGAGCATTTCTTTGCTCCATTTAACACGAGCCTGTTTTTGAGCTTCGGTCAAATTGTGTGGGATCCATCGACTGCAAAGTTTCCGTACGCTCAAGTGATCATGCAAAATCGTATGTATTGCTTTCATGTCAATGCTTAAGGATGCCTGAATCTCACGGTATGTTATATGCCGGTCTCGCTCAATCATTTCACGCACAGCATCAATATTAGTGACAATAACAGACGTGGATGGACAACATTCACGGAATTCATCACTAAGAAAGGTACGTCCATGCTGGAATTCGGCAAATCAATTATAAACAGTCCTATTGGATGGTGCCAATCATCCCCAAAAGCCAAATGAAGTCAATCGATGCATTGTTTCGGAGTTAGATTACATTTGTAATCGTAAAAAATCATTGCCCGAAAATTTTCACGCGAAATTTCCATTTTCTTACAAAATAACTTTTTTTAAAATACTATGCAAACAAAACTAGTTGGCTTGGGTACAAACTGTCAATTGAATTATAGGTTAAAAACGTCTAATTTTACGGATATGATAGTAGCAGAACGTTGGCGCCACTGGAAGTACTAGATTGCAGAAACTTTTCCAGCAGCCTACGTATATAAGATTTGACTATGAATACTGGCCTGTGGTATAACTAAAGCTTCAGACATAATACGAGAGAGTAGCGATAGTAATAAGGAATAATAGATTTCAACCTAAAGAACCTATTGGGTCGTCCGGAAAGTCCGTGCGTATTTTCCGGACGACCCAATAGATACATCGAAATACACGGTTTCTGATTAAAATCTGGAAGTCGATTGTGTAATTTGAAATGAGGTGAAAATTACAAAAGTGAGCCAATTCACTAGAATATTTATAATTTCATTGGTCAATACCTAGTAAATTTGCATACTTTTGCAATTTTCACTTCATTTTAAGTTATCGCTATTGCCGCGTATTATGTCTGAAACTTATAATAACTTCGAAGAATTAAATAAAAAATTAATAGTTATGGATAAAATATATCTAATAAAGTTAAAAAGTTAAGAGTTTAAAATGTAATTAAATTAAGCTAAAATTAATTAACTTTTAACTTAACTTTTATCTTTTTAACTTATCACTACCCAACCCTGGAGATTAATATAAATGCAACTGAACATCCGTATACTTTCCTCTATACTTTCTTATTTTTTATTTTCTTTTGCGATGTTTTCATCACGTATTATTTCGTACATTTGTTATTTAAGCGTCAATTTATGATGTGCGCACAATGTTTTTATGTACATATGTAGTAATTCAGAGAAGGTAAAAAATTAGGAAATATAGAAAGAAAAAAAAATTGAAATTTTTATACGGAAGTTTGATTACATATTATGTATTATATCTTAAAGATTATAAATATCGTTCAGTATATCATAACCACTTTTTATAGTGACAAATTCTCATTGTCAAATTATTAATTTTATAGTAATAATATAAAATTTTTGCACTAAAAATTCATTTTTAACCCTTGGATGCACGAATTATTCGTTGCAGTCAAATTTTCTGAACCTCCGTACCTGAGGGTTTTTTGGGTCGCTAATAACAAATCTGGAGTCAGTTTAGCAAAATTCAATATGACGGATCCAATATGGCGGACCAAAATTTAAAAAAATATTTTATTTGCCTTGAAAATTAGTATACAGGAGTTTTTTGGATCGCGAATTTGAAATCAAATTTTTAAAAGTTAAGATAGCGGATCCAATATGGCGGACCAAAAATATTAAAAATACTTTATTTGCCTTAAAAATTGATATACAGGAGTTTTTTTGGGTCGCCAATTACAAATCTGATTTTCATTTCAAAATTGTAATCATCGACCCCAAAAACCCCAATACATCAATTCTCAAGGCAAATAAAACATTTTGTTTAATTTTTGGTCAGCCATGTTGGATCCGCCATCTCGAATTTTGAAAATTTGATTTCAAATTCGTAATCAGTGATTCAAAAAAACTCCTGTATACCAATTTTCAAGACAAATAAAGCATTGTTTTTTTATTTTGGTCCGCCATATTGGATTCGCCATATTGAATTTTGCTAAACTGACTCCAGATTCGTTATCAGAGACCCTAAAAAAAAAAAATATATATATATATATACATACTTTTTGACATAGGTTATTAATCAAAATTTTTTAGGAACAATATTTTTCTTAAAAAAGTAGGGTTTTTTGCGCTCAATTTATTTATAACTAATTCAAGTTGCAAAATAAAAGTTGAAAAATAAATCCTGTACCTAATTTGTTATTAAAGTAGTATTTGAGGATCATATAACAATTTATTGTATGTGAATAAATCTTAAGAGTGGAGTTTGAGAACCAAAAAACGAAAGAGAAAAAAGTGTTGTAAATATACAACACCATGCAGCAAAGGGTTAAATAAAAATGAAAATAAGAGGCACAATCCTCCAATGACTTTGATCTCGACAAATGTTATTCAAGATCTAATTCTAAACAATATTCAAAAGGTTTTAGCCGATCAGATACCTTGCGTAATGTTCCGACGGTACTGTAACATTCGAGCCTTACAACTCGAGAAATACTTAATGGCAAAATATTTTATTCTACAATAGTATTTTGGAAAGCTCTCGAGGTAAACTACAAGATTAAGAATCTTTAACCTATAAGAATATGCAATGAAAAATGGGGGTTCTCATTTAAGAAATTAAAGGTGACCTTCACATACTTAACTTTCAAACGATTATCAAACCAACGGTACTCTCTTATGTCCCTCTCTAAACCATACATACTTTTGTCTGAAACATTTTTTTCTAATATTAAAAATAAAAAAGTTATTTGGAATGGGATATTAAAATGGGACACCCTGTATAATTACATCTAATGATTTATATGTAATTATAGATAAGCAATTTTTTTTTAATTTTTCCAAACTTATTTTTTTTTTAAAGAAATAATACAAAAAATATCCTTTTAATGATTTTTTTGTTTTCTCTCATTATTATTATTATTATTTTTCTTACACTAAACAGTAACTTTATGAAAGAAAGAAGGATTTAGAATATATGGATATATTTCATATAATTACGTATATGAAAAATTGTTTCGGGTATACATCCGTATAAAGGTATCTGATAATTAACGATAAAAAAAACTCTCGCATAAAGACAGAATGGATAAACTGAGAAAAAAAATCTATTGCATTTTTTACATTAGTTAACGAGTAATTTATGAAAATAGCTAAATCCGCTCGGCCTACCGCTAAAATGCAAGCGTGCGACGAGATAAGACTGCTCAGCAAGGCGCGCATTCGCTGTCACTAGGTACGTTAATGCTAATATCGCTTCTAAACAACGTGCTTAGCGACAAAGAATGTGTCTCTCTGGGCGGTTTTAACGCGCGGAACGCTTGTATTTTAGCGATAGGCTGAGCGAATTTACCTATTATCATAAATTAATGACTCGTTAACTAATGTAAAAAATACAATAGACTTTTTTTCTTAGTTTAATCCATTCTGTCTTTATGCGAGAATTTTTTGAACGAATTTGAAAATCTTCATAAATTTATAACTGATCAATTAATGCGAAAAATGCAAAATGATACAAGACTTTTCTACTCAATTTAGTCCATTCTGCCTCTATGCGAGAGTTTTATCGTTAATTATCAACCCTGTATATATTACTTAAATATATCATTTAAATATAAAAAGCATGCATTCGTAATATAACACTCACTAATTACTTTATGACATTTGTTTAGATTCGACATACAGAAAAGATTTACATCTAGATTCAGGTTTAAAACTAAATTTCAGAATTGAAACTAAATTTGCCTTTGAAACTTTAAGAAGCAAGAGAAGGAGGAAATATCAACATGTCGGTTGTAAATTCGGGATACTCGGAGCTTGTGTCTGAATCAAGATCAGAATTACTAGTAAATGTCAAGTTAGAGCTCGGTGCATTTTCTGACCAAGAAAGAAAATTATTTTTGGAAGAGAACGGTGGCGATAGCGAGTTCAATAAACTCGTCGACGGCGGCGGTGACTTTCCGCAGTGGTCAACTGCAGATAATCCTTTGATGGAATCAGGATTTAAAAATGAAATTCTATTTTTGAAGTTCAAGCGTAAATTATGCGGAACTTTCTTGTGCCTACGTTTATAACGCAAATGGCTCCTGATATCTGTTTCTGAATGCGAAATCGAGTCTGAGTCCTCACTAGAATCATTTCTAGGATGAAAAGATCTATGTATATTTTTTATTGAAAGTTTTCTACTGTCCGATAAGGATGTTCTATATTGGTAAACGGTGGCACCAGAAAATTTCTCTGCAAGCATATCCAATTTCGGTAACTCCTTTTTAGCAGGATCGTTTTGATATAATTTTGATGATTCCAAAATGTGTTGGTGTAAAGTTGGACTTGTTGGCGGGTTTGATTTTTTAATCAAATTCAATTTTGCGTTAATCGGTGATTGATTTTGTAATGAAATATTCAAGTCCAAATGCTTGGGTTTTTGAATCGGTATATTTAAGCTTCGCAGAGATGTTTGAGATGGCGCAGATAAATCTAGATTCTTTATGTTGGAGATCAGTGACTTTGGCAAAGCTGTTTCTAAATTTTTCGAATTTTGCGTGATAGTCTTGCCCAATTGTACCATGTTCTGTGTCAACTTACTAAAACCCAAGTTTAAACTGTGAACTTTTTTAGAATCTAAGTAATTTTTTACACTTCCTAAACCGGAAATTTTACGTTGATATTTTTCAGCTAAAATCTTACTGTTAAGTTCTACTTGATTAGCTTCAGCATCAGATTTCCGCCTAAGACGCTGAAAATTTGCTCGCAAACTTTCGGAGCTGCTATATATGGAAGATTCTTTCTTCTCTATTTCAGTAATAAATATAGGATTGTTGAATATTACATACGGAAAGCCTTCGTGATCGTTCTGGTTTTGTTCAAACTTGTAAAAATTTTGTATTTTTATCATCTCTGTATTACTCTTCGAACTATCCGAGCCACTCGTCTTCATGTTAGCCTTAATATTGTCTGATAAACCACAAACAGTGTTTATGTCTTGACTGGATTTCCTGCGCATAAAAGACATTTTAGCTGCTCTAGATTTCGACATGTTAATTTTTTTGGTAAAATTTGTGATGTTTACTTCTGTGGGATCAAAAATTTTTGGTCGTATACCAAGATCTAAGTTAGTCGTCTTGTCCCTTGCTACATCAAACTTATCCAGTTTATTACAAGGAGATACAAAATTTGCCATTTTTTCTTTCAAAATATCAATATTTTCATCATACCGCGCTTCGAAATGCATAATATTACAATCGTTCAGTCCACAATTATTTAATTTATTTTGTAATGCTTGATTAGACTTAACACTGACTGACAAATTTTGTTCTTGAATATTCGAAGAATAAGTCAATTTATTAGGCTGTTCCAAATTATTAATTTTAACATATTTGCCCAATTTCTTTTCCCTGAAATATATCTTCTCGCTGTTTACGCTGGTGCATTCGAGAGTAGTTTCATCACTACAGTTGATGTCTACATCAGAGACGCCTTCGCATTTGAAGTGATCCTTTCTGTTTCCGTTCTCCCAAAATTTAGTTGAATTTATTAAATTTTGCTTCGTTGCAACATTATCTAACATATGCTCATTCAAATCAATATTCATGTACGAAGCCCAGACACTTGGCTTTGTCAATAGCTCTCGCGATTTCGCAAAACAAAATTCTGCAGATGCCTTGTCCCATAGAGGAAGTTTTAAGGTTGATGGAGCACCAAGGGATTCTATACTAGATACCGTAGAAAGGGATTGCAGGCTTGAGTACCACTTTAAGCAATACATGAAAATTTGATGAGGATAGCCATGCAAGGAAATGAGTGAAAATCAATGGTAATTTTGATGGCAATTTTGATACGTTTTGGTATAAATCAAACATAGTACATACAAGTGTATCGCGTAAAGCGAAATACATAACGTATACATATAACATTTTACAATTTATAAACATGTTAGAGTTTACATTTTTTTTATCGTCAAATTAAATAAAATTTCATTCATAATTTAATTAAAAATTTAATGTCAAATTATAAATAAAAACGATACAACAAACAAACGATACAAAACAAACAATAAATAATGAGAGGAAAGGGTCAGAGAAAAATTAATATCAATTAGTTGATGATGTGAGTGAATAAGCATTAGATTAAAGAAATTTAAGATATAACACCGTACAATAAAAATAATTTTTTTTCTTCACACATAGAAAACTCAAATTGTCCGCAAAATTAAAAATAAAATGTACATACAGGCGTAAAATTTAATACATCATATCGTTGCGATATCAAATCATTATGTTTCTTACACATATTTGAAATTTTATACATATTTGAAAAAGTAATTTTGATGCCAGATAAAATTTTACGATTGTCTAAAAATTATATATTTTATATATTAGGTGTACAAAAAAGTTCTGAGCTTTAGATTTGATACAACCGAAATAACAATTTAAATTTTATATATCTTCCCGCCCTTTTGGGGTTTTAAAACAGTAACATTTAACCTCCTGAAATGCGATACGGTTTGGCGTTTGATGCACATAACCTCAAAAATCAGTAGTGTTCACGATGGCAATTACAAAAGAGCATATTCGATTTTCCATCCACTTCGCGTTTCATCTGAAGAAAAATGCTGCTGAAGCCACTGAAATGATTTGTGCTGCATATGGAGAGAACGCTGTAAGTCATGCAACATGCAAAAGGTGGTATCAAAAGTTTCGCCAAGGAGATTTCAGTCTTAAAGATGAATCGCGTGCTGGACGCCCTGAAAAGATTGAAACGGACGAATTGCAAGCACTGCTGGATATAAACTCTGCGCAAACTGAAAAGGAGCTTGCAGAACAGCTTGGCGTTACGCAGCAAGCCATTTCCGTACGATTATTATAAATAAAGATTGAATTTTACAAAAAAAAGCTCAGAACTTTTTTGTACACCTAATATAATATAAAATTAGTTAATAAGAAAAATGATAAAATTAAAGCGATTGAAGCAAAGCAAAATAATGAAAATATAAAAATTGTTCAAAATTTTTAATCTTTCTATAAAAGCAGTCATAAAACATTTTCCTTGAAGTTAGTTTCGTATCCTATATAAAAATATACAATTAGTGTCACTAATACAATAAGTAAATTCGACAAGTAATACCACTCGTAGTGTAGTAGTGGTGAAAAAAATTTTATTAAAATTTCACTAAAGTTTTATTGTGAAAATAAGTATTATTGAGCAATATATTTCAGAGAGATTTTATATATTACACGAAAGAATTATAATAAAAAAACATTTCCTTTATGAATTCGAGAACTAATTTCATGATATTCCCATGCGGTCACCTATCTGAATCTGTATCTCTACAGTATGTTTGATTTCTGCGACCGTATAGGAAGTGCCCTTCGAAGAACCGTGACACCTATAATGCTAATGGACGTATAGTTGTAATATATCTGGTTAAAGATATTGTAAAAGAGACTGAACACGAATATAGAAAAAATAATTAATGTTAAATATAATTGTAATGTACAAATAATGATACTTATAATAATAATAACTTGTTTTTAATAATAATTGTAAAATATTATTTCTATTAGCTGAAATAATTTTAATTGCTCTGATAATATATATATATTATATATATATA
>NW_017305672.1:1324441-1329995 GCF_001594115.1 Trachymyrmex septentrionalis
ATTTTTTTTTTTACTCTAATAGAAAAATTTTTTATACCAAATATTACAATTACTAAAAATAGTTCTATATTAACATGTCATGTCGTCATATATTACAGTAATAACTGGCTCAGTACTGATACTATTGCATATTAATGACTGACACTATTGAATATCAGTAGTAATATTACTGCAGTGACACTAGTATATTTTTATACGGAATAAGCCTGCGGTCCGATTGAGGCTTACAATGCTTACGAATCATGGAAAGCTGTAGACGCAGTTATTATATTGCTTTTTACAATTTTTAGGCAAAAACAGGATTGAAAATTATAAAGAAGTTGTAGCCAAAACGATTATTGCATTTTATAAAACAAGAGTCAACACGTCATTGAAAATCCATGTTTTGCACAGTCGTTTGGATTTTTTTTCTGACAACTTAGGCGATTTTAGGTGACAAACACAGCAAGCGTTTCCATTAAGATATTGCTGCAATCGAACAACGCTTCAAAGGAAAAGACTCGCCACATGCTTAGAGAGTACTGCTGATCAATTGACGCGATACACAACAAGATTAGCATAAACGCCAAAACAAACATTTGTTTTTTCACTAAATAATTTATTTTTTGTACATTTAATTAATAAATTTTTTAACTTTAAAATAACTTAACTTTAATAATTTTAAATTTAACTTTATTTTATTTTGTTAAAAAAAACGAATAATAAATATTACTTTTAAATAAAACCATACAGAATATATTTTCTCATTAATATTCACAAAGAAAATAAGAGATTCATCAAAATCATCATAGAAAGATCGAAAAAAAAAGAAATTCATATGATTTTCGATTAATATGCATTTTTTCACATTTATTCATTTTTGGTCTATGCCAATCGTTTTCTCATTCAGCGATCAATTTTACATAGAAATACGTAATTTTCAGACAATCGCAAAATTTTATCTTGCGCCGCAAACGAAATGATCTCTAAACTTCAAACATATGTAAATGGTTTGATATGGCCAAACAAAACGCATGCTGGTACTAAATTTTATCTCTGCTTTCACGGACAATTTAATTTTTTCATGTGTAAAAAATACTGTCGCATAGTAATAATCAATTGACCTCGAAATATATACAGGGTGGGCACATGAAATAAAATGTTCAAATACATCCATTGCTCTTAAATAAGGAAGTCAATATCGAATATATTTCAATGAATTAAATATATTATCAATAAATTGTTTCATCAATTCAAAAACTATCCATACTCAACCTGAATAAATAAACATTATATCGAATAATGAATAGGATTGATCAAATTGATTCGATATATACGAATGTAATGCACATTCATTCAAGGCGAATATAAATAGTTTTTGAATTAATGAAGTATATTCATTATTTGCATTTCTATTCGACATCCCTATTACTCTATACATAAAATATCACAATAACTAAATTAAAATTACAAAGTTTATGGGAGAAAATTTCGATTTCTTACTTCAAAAGATACAACTCGAGAAAAGTGATTTCGAGTTATTATCATAGATGAATTAATGTTCCATATTCAAACGTGATTTTTTAGTAATAAATTGAAAAAATAAAAATTCAAGAAAGAAAAAATTTTTCTAAACTAAAAATTTCATAGTTACAATTCAAGTTTTTTTTTAACAGCAAATTCAATTCTTCCTTGATAAATTGGTGTCAGAAGGAACTCTTAATTTTAAAAACTAAAGTCACAGTGATTTTTTGAAAAAAAAATTGTTATCTCGGCTCCTAATAATCAGATGGTAATCTTTTTTTTAAATTCGTAGAAAAATGCTATTTGATATGATGCTTATTAACGAAATTATTTCCATTTTTTTATACTGAAAAAGATATCCACTTTTTAAAGGCGTTTAATAATAGTTTAATTGCAAAAAATCGTTTTGCTAATAAGTATACGTGATAGTGCAATTCTTGAAAAAGAAAAATCATCCCTGTAAATTGCTGTGCGACTGCTAAAAAAAAAAAAAGAAATTAAGTTTTCCGCAAACATTTTTAATGAACAAATGTTTTTGCAAAAACTAAAATGATAGATAAAGGATTGTACATGTATAAATATTATTATTATATAATATATATATATAATTAAGTTTATTAAGATTTAGTTTAGAGGATGATGCAACACTCGCTCTAAAGCAATAAATATGCCCAGGCTATGCGATCTCCGACGATTGACAGAAATTATAAATTTTTATTATATTGAAATATTATATAATTCTTTTTAGTTCTACATTTTTGTATACTTACTTTTATATTGTCCGAAATTCAGTAAATGTATATTTAATAAAAAATAAAAGGGTACTCAGAACGCCGAAAACTTGCAAGTTAATCACGTATGGGTCTCAAGTGCCCTTTTGAACTTTTGTGTATTCTTAAATCGAGAATAACTAAAAAAAAAATCCCTGCAGACTTATCATATCTATGGATAGTTAAAATTTTTTTCAACCTCAATCCGAGTCTTTAAATTATATTATAAAAAAGTTACAGCAATGTAAAAAATCGCATAGGGTACATTGAATATTAATAATTCAAGATTAATTTATTTAAAGCAATGAAGATCCAGTTTCAACCATAATAGGCATTTTTCTAGTATTGAACCCATGAATGACATACTAGGGCAAAGTAAGAATCAAACACATTGAAAATTTAACACACAATTAGATAGAATAAAATACAAATAAAAAAAATAAAAATAAAGAAAACAGTTTAAATTCAAATATAAAACATGAAATTAATTAGAAAATTAAACAGCAGGTATCATTACAGGTAAATATTACAAGTTTTGGCTACCGGATTGAGCCCTCTTCAGACATTAGCTTATTGCAAAGATCAATGTACAAAATTAGTTATCAAAAATACACGCATATTCCTTATAATATCAACTTAAGTGACTCTTTATGTAGAGCATTGTTCGTATACGATTGGACCGTCAAATGTGTTCAATGTCTCTTGGAAAAAGATCTAATCAATAAATAAGAAAAAAAGTCTTCTTACGAAATACTAAAACACATTAAATATATAAAGTAACATAACAGAATTTAATAACTAAAAAACTCACCAAAAGCCATGTGTAAATTATTTAAACAAGTTCGTCGATATAAGTATAAAAACTAATTAAAGACCAAATAAAAAGAACCAGTATAGCGTCAAGTTTCACGATAAAATTGAACCATATATAATGTATACAGTCTAATATTGGCATATATGCCTTGTGGAAACTTTCAGTGCCAGTTTGTAACTTTAGACTATTTCTTTACTTTTTAATATTGAGCATCTCAGAAATTAAGCGTTTCTTATAGCAAGGCTCTTCATTCAAAATTTTTACGTTGTCGCATTGGAAATCATGATCATACTGCAATCTGTGCTCAGTTATGACAGAACAGGCAGAAGTATTATGTCTAATATGATTACGATGTTCTGTAATTCTGATTTTCAATTGTCTGCCAACGTCTGTCCAACGTACAACACGTCACAATTATTATACGAAATCTTATAAACTACATTGCTCTTAGATGTATAGGGACAAATATCTTTTTGTACTTTTATATATTTATCTATTTTATTAAGACTATGAAATGATATCCTGATGTCGTTTTTGTTGAACCGTTTAAACTTCTCTGTGTGAAAGGAATAAATGGTACTGTAAGCCAAGAAGTAGATTCATTCGTACAGACATTGTCAACCAAATCTTTATGTACTGTATGTTTATTTTTAAATACATTTTTTATACGTTGATTAACTATGTCAAAAATTAAAGTCAATAATAATTATCTAATAAAATGTTAATAATAAGTGTTAAATGTTTCGTGTGAAATATAAAGTCAGAAAGTAAAAAAGTTATGTCAACTAAAGAAAAAATTGTGCCTTTCTTTTGTGCAATTGGATGATTTGAGTGGAAATTTAAAAATCTCTCTGAAAAAGTAGGCTTACGATATCAATCAAAAACAAACCGATTATTACTAATAAATATTATAGTATCCAAAAAATTCAATTTTTTTCCCCCATGGATGAAATGAATTAAAACATTATAGAAGAATAATTCAATTTTTGAGGAAGAGACTGCAGTACAAATGTCATCTATATATCTATGGTAAAATAGAATGTCCACATTTAACGATATCATCAAGGACACCGTTTCCAATCTTCTCATTACTAGGTCCGCAATTACAGGTGATAAAGTTGTTAGAATTCCGTTATGTTACTTTTATTTAATGTGTTTTAGTATTTTGTAAGAAGATTTTTTTATCTTATTTATTGATTAGATCTTTTTCCAAGAGACATTGAACACATTTGACTTCGTATTTGATTTGTCATCGTATGCGAACAATGTCGAGCTCTACATGAAGGCTCACTTGAGCTGATATTATAAAGAATATGCGTGTATTTTCAATAACTAACTTTGTACATTGATCTCTGCGATAAGCTAGTGTCTGAAGAGGGCTGAATCGGTAGCCGAAACTTGTAATATTTATGGTATCTGCTGTTTAATTTTCTAATTAATTACGTGTTTTATATTTGAATTTAGACTGTTTTCTTTATTTTTATTTTTCTTTATTTGTATTTTATTCTGTCTAATTGTGTTAAATTTTCAATGTGTTTGACTCTTACTTTGCCCTTTATTTATTGTTATTTAATTTTTACATGAAGGGAGTCCTTCTATCTGACATACTAAATGACTCTTAAATGACATACTAGAGTTAAAAAAATTATTCGTAATTTTATCAGTTTTTTTTTCGATAATAACCTTTATTTGAATAAAATGAATACTTTCTGAGATATTTTTGAAAAATCGCATTTTTTATCAGTTTTTTGAAGCTGGAAAGTTTTCCAAGTCCGTTGGCAGTCAGGACTTTTATATAATACGTCACTTCGAACAACTTCTTGCAAACAAATTTTTTATGGCAATTTTGCCTCCAAAATCTAATTTTTTTGAGCTATATATTCATGTAATAAATTTAAAAAAAAACACGAACATCTAGTGCATCTAAACGTTCAGATTATCGAACCGAAACTCGAATCGATCCTCGAGTCGCGACCATTTCGGTAAACGTTTGTTACGCGACTCGGTAAAAAATAATGGAAGGTAACCAAAACACTTGTGACTCAAAGTTCGACTCAAGTTTCGGCTCAATAATCTGGATTTTTAGAACCATATACTGGATGTTTGTGTTTTTTTTAATTCATTAAATTTATTACATAAATATATATCTCAGGAAAATTAGTTTTTTTTTTGAACGCACTTTTATAGGTATTAATTTCCAATTGTTTTTACACCTTTAAAACCTTCTTGTTAATTTGATTCAATTCTGTCAAGAACATACAGGGTGATAAATAACTATAATAATAAAACTCTCGCATAGAAGTAGAACGGACTAAACTAACAATAAGTCGAAAAGTCCTTTACCATTTTATAATTTTCGCTATAGTTAACAATTACTAAAAATCATCGAATATTGATTTTTTATATATATATATATATATATATATTATATATATATATATATATATATATATATATACAGAGTGAC
>NW_017305672.1:1331311-1331683 GCF_001594115.1 Trachymyrmex septentrionalis
TATATATATATATATATATATATATATATATATACTATATATACGCCAAGTCAGCCACTCATTTTGGCAAAGTTTCAAGAATTTTTTTGTTCATATTACTTGAGCTTGATGAATAAAAACTCTATATCGAATAATACACCCGTCGACTAATTGATTGCTGAACTGTAGGGCCGTCAATTTTTGGGCTTTCTCGTCGCAACGCTCTTTTCGCTTGTCGTTAGTGGGCATGAAAGCAAGTTTGAAAATGAAATATAGACGTTTTCTTATAGAAAATTGAACGCTCTTTCACATAAAAATACTCTTTTTTTGATCAAACCAGTTTTCGACAATGTCTGTTAGTTTTGAAATTTTTAAAATGGCGGCGCGCCTAAA
>NW_017305672.1:1331783-1336928 GCF_001594115.1 Trachymyrmex septentrionalis
ACGGCGCGACTAAAAGATCAGTCCCGATTTTCTTTTAATATAGCAGAAAATGTCAATATTAGCCCCGATTAGTCTCTACTTTGTTATTCTAAAAGGACATAATGGGTCACGTATTCGTTCAGGAGTAAGCGCTCGGAAAATGAGGCAATGTCGCTCCGTTGTTCTACCGGGCGCGCCATCACGCTCAGCCCAGTTGCTTGGCACGGATCACTGTTAGACTCTGATGACATTTCTGTACATGCACATCAGTTTAAAAACTATTATTCTCTGCGTTTAACAGGATTGAGACTGTCTTTAAGAAATACCTTAATGATCACATTATAATTTTTTTTATTTTTTAGTTTTTTATCTGTTTATTTTTATATTTTGGTTATTTTTTGTTTTTATTTTTATTGCGAATTTTGTTTTGTTTCTATTTAAGAAACATTAAATAAAAATTTTTTAGTTGCAATAGTGATATACTTTGTGTTTTATTAATTTTTCATATTAAGATTTTAAATAATTTTTTGACTTTGCGATTTTTATTCTTTTTACATTTCTTTAATTTAAAAAAAAATGGAATTTGAATTAAATCTTATATAACATTATCTTAAAGCTTATTAAATTCCCTTCAAAGTAATCTATTATTTTTCTCAAAATTTTTTATAAAATTTGCGAAGTTCCACAGAGTGGAATAAAAATTGTACACAAATGCGATTTATATCATTCGAATCTTTACCTTTAATTTACTTTTTTACGAAGCTTCGTACGATATTTTTTTTCATCGAGTTATCAACGTTGAAGCAAAAATAGCCAAATTTATAAAAAATTTTGAGATTTGATATATCTTTATTTATGTTTGTGTAACTTTATGAAATTTCCATGAGATGGTTTTTTAAAGTAGCGATCTGAAAAGTAGAGGTTTTACCTATAAAATACTTTTTTAAACATCCCGATACGACAATTTTTGACGAAGTTATTATGGTATATCTTGAAATTTGTCTACTTTTGCAGAGTGAAACGGGTGTTGCGTTAATTTTGTTGCCTAGTGTATACACACGCGTGTGCATGTGCGTGTGTGTATAGAGAGAGAGAGGGAGATGGTGAGAGGGGGGAGGGGGGAGGGAAAGGAGGAGAGAGAGAGGGGGGGAGAAAGCCCTATTATGAGATACCGAGTACATTTTGAGTAAATGCTAGAAGTCTATGAGCAGAATTTTAAAAAATAATAGATTACTTTGAAGGGAATTTAATAAGCTTTAAGATAATTTTATATAAGATTTAATTCAAATTCTATTTTTTTTTTAAATAAAAAAATGTAAAAAGAACAAAAATCGCAAAGTCAAAAAATTGTGCTCCTAATATGAGATGCCCTGAGAAATTAATAAAATACAAAGTATATCAGTATTGCAACTAAAAAACTTTTATTTAATGTTTTTTAAATAGAAACAAACAGCCAGCGTGCGTGAAAAATGAGTATGCGATACATTATATCCAGAACTCGTCTTCAGGTAATTAAAATCAAGCATCGCAAAAATAAGCACTCGATGTTGTTGTCGATTCCGGTTGTCCTTTTTATTATTGTACAATAACATTTATACTTTAGCAGCAATTTTTATTATGACATGGGAGCATGAGTTATTTCATATTAAAAATATCCTGGATATCTCATATTACGATTTCCACGCCTTACGGTTTTACAATCATCAAATCTAGCTTCTATAATTAAGCAATTCAACATATTCCGTATTTTTCTATTAGTACCTTACTCTATCACTACATGAAGAATTTATTGCCAAATATTTATTTATTAAATAATAAACAAAGTTTAAAAGCTCATCTCAATAAATTTTGAAAGCATCTAAATCCTAAAATCTTTTTTTGCAATAACTACAGGTATGATCTAATAATAAATGTTCTACTAAATAGTTTTCGATCCAAAAATAATAAATTCATGGTAGAACCAATAGATAGCGCTTATTAATTTAGCAGAAACGCCGCTATCTCATATTAGGCGCCTATCTCGTAATAGGGCTTTCCTCTATATATGTATATACATAAAAATAATGAAATATATCAATATTTTAGAGATGCAACAACAAATAATGATTTGTCGAATAACCGGATACCAAATATGCAATAAATAATGATGTGTTAACTATTGTGACGTGACGTTTTTCGTTCATCACTTTGTCGCGGATAAGTCGAGTGAATCCTGGGTCCTCCCGGCTCGTGAGGACGAGCAACAGGCGTTCAGGCGCCTTAAATTTATTTTTATTTATTTTCATCTGTATTTTTTTTTTGTTTGCATTATTTTTCTGTAAGAATCGTTGCCAGGATTGATAGCTATGTGCGTTGATTGTGTTGAAGCTGTCTCACTCGGTTGCCAGCAAGGAAAAGGACCACCGAAGAAGACCGTCGCTGAGAGGGCTCCGGACTACGTCCCGATGGCGGGGGGCGCACAGGTCGTATCGCTCTTTCTAATTTGCTGCACCTGTTATTTGCACCCTTTTAGTGCCGCTCCTGTTTTTACAAAGAAAACGGAGGATGCCGAGACGTCAGAATGAGATAGTCCGAGTTCGCCGTGGTCTCGGTGGACGTTCTAGCTGGTTATCCTCTCGAGAAGCTACACGACCCGTGCATCTCTCGCCAGAACCCGCCGAAATCACTCGCGTTATGACGAGCCGTGAGAGGACACAGGATGTACGAGAGCATCCAGGAAAAGTGCACAACTTAGAGAGGGCCGAACGAAAGGAGCTAACGGAAAGACATGAAGGAAGAGTTACCGGTGAAACAAGCATAGAAATTCTGTAAGGCCGCCGATCCCCGACAACGGGATCTCGAGCGAATAGCACGTGCCGAATTGGAGCCAAAAGGCTGCGACCCGTACAGGGGGCTCCCACGAGTAATTAATTTTTTAGCTGTCGCTTGCTGTTCGCTCGAGTCACATAGATTTTTATAGTCAGTTCGCGTAAAGCTTGCCGCCCTCTCGCCACAGCGAAGATGCCGTGTCTCGTTAAAGTAATTGTATGTTAACTCGCCATCTTGGATTGTACGCCGCGTTTGAATCACATTTCGTAGAGTAGAGAAAATCATTGTACAACGTCTGGCGGAAAGCCACGATTGTTGCTGTAAACTTTGATCGACTGATTTTTTTTATTTGTAATTTGTGATAATGCTCGCGATAATCGCCTGATCCCGTTCTTTGTATTGTTTTGTGCTATGCGACTCGATAACTTCCGCTTATAACGAGCTCATATTCGCACCGAAACGAGTTATTGTAATCGCGGAGAATTGCGTACTTAAATAGATTCTTGTAATTATTTCAGTTACCGATATCAAATATATATTAGTTATTTTCTTATTATTAAAAGGTAGTCCTCATTTATTCTCTCACCTTCCGATTCACTCCCGCCCCGAATCACCCACTCCCGTTAGCCATGCGGGACTGAGCAGTCAGTTGTCGTCCGTCGCATTAAAGAAACATCGAGAATAATTAGTCGAGATTTAGCAGAGTAACAAAGAGCGGCACGCTCACTCGTGCTTGACACCCAACTTAAATTAAGAGAGAATTCGCGGCAATTCAGTGAGTAGCTATCGATTTCGAATATAAGAGTAAAATCATTGGTTATCGAACGATCATCGAGAAGCGACGAAGTTGTGCCATCGGTCGAGACTACGGTCACACTACATACCGTATCAGTCGATACAGTCAAATAATCGGAAAAATAAATATCGATAATAGGAGACCCAGTTTCGATAACTTTGACCTTGACATATATTGTCAAGGTTATGACCCCGAGTGATCTCCAACAAGTTTTAGCCATCACTCGTTATTCGTTAAAAAGTTATTAACAAAAGAAGTTTGAAAAATAACGTATTATTTCTGCTATATATAATATTAAAAACTATTCTATACCCTTTCTTACTTACGTAATGACACGCGAAGCGTGACTTTCGAAGTCTTGTTGCATCACTCAGGATCACGATTTCGAAAGTCACTTCGTGTGAAAGTTGTGTGCTTCCAAGCAAGGGAAGAAGTGGAGTGGCAGTCGATTCGCGTGGAAGTCATGCGTCCCCAAGCAGAGGGAGGAGGAATAGGATAGGAGTCGCTTCGCAAAGAAAGTTGTAAAATATACTTTGAAGTAAAAAATTTCTGTTCGATATAACAGAAAAGAGACATCATCTTTCAAACTTGTTTTGTTAATAACTTTTTAACGAAGGACAAGCAGCAATTAAAATTTGTTGAAGATCATTCAGGACCTTGATTTTGACAACATATGTCAAGATCAAGGTCATCGGAGATGGATTCCCTATTGTTGATATTTACTGAAGTAAGAAAGCATGAAGTCGCAGTAAATGTTATTTAATCTTACGCCGACGCAGGCGAATGCAGGATCTCGCGAGACCCGCGAGTTAGAGTTTGCTTTTTTTAATTGTGAAGAAAATGAATAAATGAATATTTGTTTCTGTGATAAATACATATGTATTTTTATTTCTCCTTCTACATATTTGAAATATATATTATGATAAAAAACTGCTTTCCAAACTTTTTAAAACATTCACTTTTGACCCTGCGTCATGCTTGCGAGTATCACGACGTCCGCGGATTCGATACTTTGTTGTTCTGAATCCTGAATCTTTCTCTGATAGACTCAATCTTTCATTCGTCTCCCAAAATGTAAACAAATACACGTTAAGGATAATAACTGTCAATCGTCGGCCTCATCCTCTGTCACCCACCATCCTACGTATCTCCTTCTCTCGTCAAGAACGTGAATCTACACTTTATTTATTAGATTGTTCGGAAAGTAATTTCGTTTTTTGTTATGAAAATGAAAGACGATTTTCTTATAGTGAATAAATATTTTATTGAATTATATATTGTCCATTCTAGTCCAATACCTTTTGCCATCTTTCTGGCAGTAGCATGATTCCACGCTCATAAAATTTTTGTTCTTTGCTGGCAAAAAACTGATCCAGGTGATTTTTGACTTCCTCATTTGAAGTAAAGGTTTTACCGTCTAAAAAATTTTGTAGAGACCGGAACAAATAATAATCAGAAGGTGCCATATCTGGAGAATATGGTGAGTGTGGCAATATATGCCATCTAAGCTGTAAAAGCTTTTGGCGAGTTACCAAACTTGTATGAGGTCTCGCATTATCTTG
>NW_017305672.1:1337345-1338302 GCF_001594115.1 Trachymyrmex septentrionalis
AATTTAATCTCTCAGCGATCTCACGAGTTATTCGTCGGTTTGCATCAATTAATGCCTATGTGTCTTCATTAGCTTCAACTGGCCTTCCAGAACGTGGTGCATCTTCAAAATTGCCGGATCGAAATTTTGCAAACCAGTTTTGGCACTGGCGTTCTGTCAATACATCTTCTTCATACACATCGAATAATTTTTTTCTTGCTTGAACAGCATTTTTACCTTTTCGATGGTAAAAAAGTAAAATATGCCGAAAATGCTGTTTTTCACTTTCCATTTGATAGGGCACCAACCAAAAACTACTGCGTAGAATCAATCGAACTTTTTTCACAAGCAAGCCTTGCTATATCAGCTGTCAAAATATATAATGATTATGCGGCTTAAGTGTGAAGTTGGATGTGAAAAAATACAATTAAGTCCTCTGTTGGGAAAAAACGAAAATATTTTCCGAACAACCCAATACAATTTGATTTGCGTCATGCGCGCTTAATCAGTATATCCGAACTATAGTAGTTCATTTGATTTACTCTGTTAATTACAGTAAGTACATATATGTGTACATTCTGTCAAAAAAGTACCGGGAATTGATCATTTAAAAAGCCCGCTTAAAGGAATTGTCAAAATTCTTTTTGTCGCTAAGTTGGCATAACTGTCCTCTATACTGACGCGGAGCTGGAGTGCCATCTGTCATTTAATGTGATTATCGTGCTCGATTTTATCAGTTCATCTCAAGTGTGTTTTGACAATGAATGAAAAGATCGAACAAAGAATTTGTCTCAAATTTTGTATTGTAAATAGAATTTCGTGTGCCGAATCGCTGAAGATGTTACAGAAGGCTTACGGTGAATCGACTTTATCAAAAACACGTGCATATGAATGGTACAGTGCATTGAAAAGCGGTCGAGATGTGGTGAAAGATTTGCCTCGCTCTGGTCGGCCATCAACGTCTTCAACTGAAGTTAA
>NW_017305672.1:1338597-1344591 GCF_001594115.1 Trachymyrmex septentrionalis
TCATCTTTAATGTGTTCTTGTTACAATTTATTAATTCATGTTAAAAAGTGTGTCGAAGTCGACGGAGGAAAATTTTGTAAACATCTTTTAAGGTATTAAATAGAAAATAAACAAACATTAAACGACATTTACTACGATTCATGTTTTTTTATTTCAATATTCCGTAACTCCGAAATCACTCGGAATCGAACATATTTACTAAATATTTTCAACTTATTTTCAGGTGCTAAAACCGCGTTTTGGCACTATATGCAAAGACATTCTGTAAATATTGAATAATACTTAAACATTAATAAAAAAAATAGGTAATTTTTGGATTAAATCAGATATACATATAATAAAATATATTGAAAATTAAATTTAAATTTTATGTAAGTATAATTATTTCTATCCAAATTGTGGAAAACGATTTTTTCAAGCCGATTGGATAGTTTAACTAATCGGCCAGATAACTAGATTATAAAACCGGCCAGATACATCGGATACAATAGTTTATATTATTAAATTTATCTTACAATTCTTTTTGATGAAAGTTTTGAAAACCATATAGCTCTATTTTAGAAAAATCTTGAAAACTCGAAGATAATAAAAGTTTGAGAAAATAATTTTTCTTCCTTTATACATTAAATAATTTTCATTTCTGTAATTTTTATATATATTTAAATGTAACAAAAATATTCTAATATTTTGAGTCATATAACCACCCTGTATAAAATTACAATTATAACAACTATCAATACTACAGGGTGGTCCAAAAGTCCGTTAACATTTGAATCGGCAGCTGCGTCGAGCAGCGAGGGAGAGGTGGGGCGGGCGAGGTACGGAATGTTAGAGCGGTCGATGGGAATTTAGTGCCATGGCGTCATTCAACGAGAAACAACGTGCGTTCTGCGTACGCGAGTACTATCGAAACAACGATTCTTCTACTGTAGCGCAACGAAAATTTTGCGCTCATTACAATATACGGCATAAAAATAAAGCTCCATCGATTCAGTCGATTAAAAAATGGGTCCAGAAATTTGAAGAAACTGGTTCAACAATAGATAAAAGGCAAGGATTTACATTTGCATCCGTACAAAATCCCCCAACAACACAAAAAACATTTCCCGAAACACTTGTCAGTCGGTCATTGAAGATTTCTGCTCTAGGTTGCAGCAGTGTCAAAATAATGAAGGATCGCATATGGACGATGTTATTTTTAAGAAATAAAATCCCAAATTGTGTACTTTCAGAATAAATAAACATTTTTTCTTACATATAACTAGTTTCTTTTTTATCATCGTATGACATGTTAACGGACTTTTGGACCACCCTGTATATACTTTTATTTAATAGCAGTAAATAACTCCGTTCCACACAGCTTAATTTAATGTATTTTAATGTATTTTAATGTACATTAAATGCGCGTGCGTGCGTGCGTGCGTGCGTGCGTGCGTGCGTGCGTGCGTGCGTGCGTGCGTACATGTATTATTAATTATACGCTATAATTTTTTTTTGTCAGACTAATAATTATATATAGGGCGTCCCATTTTAACATTGACACCGAAATATCGAAAAAAATTAAAAAAAATACGAAAAAATTTTTCCGACAAAAATTATGGAATTTAAAGATTTATTTACTGATAATATCCATTTGACATTGGGTGGCGTTGCTAAGGTGGCGTTCTCAGGATTAGATAAACATATCTCTGACGAATATATCTCTTAACTTATCATATAAATCTCGATAACTTCAAAACAACTGACCCAAAGTGATTTGAAATATAATGTTTGGGAAAGGTCTCAGAAAGAATTATAATAATATGTAATAAAACTAAAAATAAAAATAAGTTTTATTTAAAAAATTTAAAATCATCTCGTCCTGACTTTTGAAAACTTTACAACCTTTGTCTGAAACATTTTTCCGTATCTTTTATAATTTCCGAAATATTTCGATGTCAAAATTAAAACCACATGTATAATTTTGCAGTATCTATAAACGGTTTGATTATTAAAACAGTTTTTTGCAGGATTTTGTGTATTGAAATATACAAAAAGTATAATAATGTGTGCACATAACATATCATACTGCTTTAATATTTAGTTCTAAGAGCAAAAGAAGACTATTTTTATTTAATACTCCATGATTTGAGAAAAAAACTTATCAATTCATAGCAAATGACAAAGCTATATAAAAAGCTTATATAATACCTTCTTAATGATTTAGAAATTTCTTCCTTTTCTAATTATTTTTTGTTGTAAAATTTTTTAACTTTTTGTTTCATATTTTAAAATTACCAAATAATTTTGTAAAATTTGCAATAATAATAAAAAATTATAATAAATATATATTTTGACATCGCTGATATGAAATAAATGTAATGAAAATATCTTCCTAATTTTTGTACTTTCTTTTCTTGCAAGTATGTATGAATCTTTTAATGTGCTGTGATGAAACAAAAATTGTTTTATGTACCTGTATATCAGGTATACTGGCAGCTTCTTCGGAAAAGTGTCGTCTGTCCGGCTTAGGGCTGTGTTGATGTGGCAACTTAAAAGAGAATTTCCTACGCCTTGAAGGACTGACAGGAGTACGGGGAGATTCCGGAGGATGTTCAAGATCTGTCATAGAACGTGCTGTCAGTTCTTGTGCCATAGCAATAGCTGAGTAGAGAGTTTTCTGATCGGCAGCTGAGATAGGCTTCACCTAGACAAGACAAACATTTATCGTAAATTAACATTTCAATGTGATGATTCTCTCTTTTATTACATTTTCTTACAAATATTAACTGTATAACACACGTTTATTATATTGTTATGCTCGTGTGGCGACACCCGTGATGTGTAGTAATATAAAGATCGCGTCTCTCGGCAACAAGCTGCTCAGCTGTCAAACGAGCTCGTCAGATTAAGGGCCATCAAACTCCCCTCTTGTTCCGAGCGTTACCAGCATTTGCCAGCATTTGGCGCCACAAATGGTGGTAACGGAAAAACCATGGCAGTTTGGTGGCCCTGATCAGATTGGATGATGGAACCGTCGCCATGCTCGAACGTGCTTTTCTGCCTGACCTACTATTTTATCGTATTTGCTGTATTATGCGTTGGTGTTGCCTGTGATGTTAGAATAAAAAGTTTCCTTTTCTATTTTTAATCTTGAGTCCATTTATTTCCGCGGTTTGAGCGTACGCGAGTGCGATTCTGCAAATCGCATGGGCGCAACATTTTGGAGGATCGTCCGTGTGAATAGTGCTAATGAGTAAATCAGACAGTCGAGCGAGTATGTACTTTCCAAAAGATGCCTTATTCACTGCGGCACACACTGTGTATGAGAAGACTCGTCGTCTCAGAGGAGGATCCTTCGACGACGACATGCGCTGTGGATAAATCTTTTACGATAGCAGGCTATCGCCTTGCAAGCGGTGCTGCAGAAGGTGCTGCAAGTGCGGAGGGAGTAGCGACAAAAACAAGAGAAATTCGCGGCATCGTTGTGACAACGAAACGTGGAAATCGCACAGCATCAACGAAGACATGAATTTGTGGCAACATTACGGCGGCGGAACGCGGAGATTCTACAGCTACGGGAGAAATTGCGTGAGATCTTTATGACTCAAACACAGCTAAGTCCCTCCAATAACATTACTAATCGAAATAACCTATATCCACCTGTAACAAAAATGCTTTCGCTGCAAGTGTTGTCGATCATGCTGCTTCTGTCACGAGTGCTACAAATCGTGTTGATTCGATCGCGTTTAATGGTATCGAATGTGTCGGTTCCGCCGAGAATGTTGCCAACCGTTTCGAATCTGTCTCGAGAACGTCAAACCTTATTAATTCTGCTACGAGTATGGCCAATATGTTCGATTTAACCTCATTAAATTCGGTCGGGAATGTCACTAATCTTTTTACGAGTATAAAATTAAAACCGGATACATTTGACGGGAGCACACCTTTGCAGGAATGCTTTGCACAATTTGACTTAATTGCTTACGCGAATCGTTGGGAGGGAAGAATGAAAACCGCTGTTCTAATATTATGTGTGAGAGGAAAAGTGCGCGGTATTAAAAAGCGTACAGAATCTAAAGAATTTGAATTTTGCAAAATTGATAATTAGAATTATGTTTTGGAGAAGCTCAATCGCTACAAAATTATTACACTCAATTTGCAAACAGAAAACAAAAATTCGGAGAAAATGTAGCTTCTTTCAGCTCGGATATTGAAAGGCTGGCATAATCAAGTAGCGCGGTAGCGTCGCACGCCAAGTGCGTAAAATATAAAACGGGTCGCTTGATGGATCGTTTGACCGCTTGATGTGTGAATGTCATTGCGTACATGTTCGTACCGTTGCCAAATTCGCGATGCTAGCTTTATCTGGAGTTTTGACATCAACGAATTTTAGATTAAAATTACTCAGAAACTAAAACCGCAATTAAAAATCTAAAAACATTATTATTATATTGTATAATGTCACTGATATCTTTCAATTGCAATCAGTCCAAATAAAATTGGTGCAGTCGATATCAAGAGCTGGAAATAGTGTCCCAAAAAGGGATTTCAACTTTTCAAATTTTTTCAAATTGTACTTGTGATACATACATATAAAGCGTTTTGTCTATTACTATAAGCTGCTCACAATGTCTTCATACAATTTTAATTTTTAATATAAAATTAAAATAAAATCAGCAACAAAAGTGAACCTTAATGTGCATACAGGTGTAAACGTACATGAAACAGATAAACAGAGAGAGGGTGAGAGAGAGCGAGAAAGAGAGAGGGGGGAGGAAAAGAGAGGGAGAGAGAATAAGAAGGAGAGTGAGAGGGAGAGAGGGAGAGAGGGGAGGGAGAGAAGCAGCATTTATTATACGCTCTGGAACAAATCCTCTCAAGCGCTCAGATCAGTACAAAATAAAATCAATTGAGTATACATCAAAAAACATCTCAATACTAAAGAAACAATATCTAAAAACTATATAAGTAAAATATGATACAAGCATATTCTATAAAAATAAAAGTTTGCGTGAGTAAAAAGTACACATGCAGAAAAATTGAGATATCTCATTGACATTCATAATATTAAAACACAGATAAACATGCAGAAAGATGAGACATCCTAAGGAATACGCATTTTTATCAAAAAGCCAAGTACATATAAGCAAATATTACTATGACTTAATGAGCAGATGCGCATAAAGTTTCTGCCTAAAAATATAAATCGAGCTCAAAAAACGTATATTCTGTGGGAAATTATTCCACAGATTGGCTGCAGTAGAACAAAAAGAAATTTTCGTTCTACTTTTATAAAATTATATGCAACACTGCAGCAGTACCAGCAAATCATCAGGCGATCTGGTTTGTCTGCACAATACCTCGGTACAGAACGCAAAATTGGAGAGAAGTGACCGAGACCGTCCAGTCTTAAGAATACTGAACAACAGACAAAATATTACCTTCTAGCGTTACCTGCAACCAGCGTGCACGCACATAATAAGATGTGATATGGTCATCCCATCTCACCCCATAGACGAACCTAAGGCATGCCCTTATGGCCCTTCTTAGTTTGACATCCTGTTCCATCATCATATCTGTGAAGGCAGCGCAACAATAGTTCAAATGTGGGAGGACTACAGCAACAACAAGTCGAATTCTGAAAGACTCCGGCAATAAGTGTCTACACAGTTTAAGCTGATACAGCACCGCTCTTATTTTCTTCATCACATTATTGACCTGTTTGTCCCACGACAAGCTGCTGGATATCACAATCCCAAGGTATTTAACTTTCATCACGAATCGAACAAAACTCCGCAACCATGATTCCCGGCAGTGCGTCAAAATCGATAGAATTGATGTAATGTGCAACCAACAATGATTGTGCTTGCGTTTTAGTCTCGTTTAACCGTCCGGTCAATGACCAGGTACCCGGGTATCCATTTCAGCTTCGCAGATAGAATTTATTAACTTTTTCTTTAAAAAATTGTATAACCGTCTGGATCCCCGAAATTTAAGTAGTTTGAAACCCAA
>NW_017305672.1:1344691-1352742 GCF_001594115.1 Trachymyrmex septentrionalis
TCCTCATTAATCTTCATTATGGTCTCTATTATTATAGTCTGGACAATTCGCAGTCCAAATAAATAATTAAATCGTCGGCATAAAAATTATATCTACAATAACCGGAGATGCTTCCGAAATCAGACAGATATAAATTGAAGAGCACAGGCTCAAGAACAGAGCCTTATAGAATTCCGACAGCAGAAACGGACTCAGAGCCACTCCACCTGTCCCCAACTACCTATATCCTGCCCGTAAGATATGATGCAACCCATGATAACATCGAGTGAGAGAGGCGCATTTAAGCTTTTTTTATTAAAATATCATTTTATTCTGTCAAAGGCCTTTGAAAAGTCAAATAAAATACAGAATAACTCTCCTCTGGTCCGCGGACTAGATCTGATATCATATCTGATATCATCAAGTGTACCAATAAAACATGTTTGTATGTAGTGAGTCCTTCTGTAGGCAATCAAACAAATCAAATCTTTCTAGGAAAGAACAGATTTGTCCACATACAATTCTTTCCAGTGTTTTCGACAGTGCAGGGAAAATTAAAATAAGTCGATAATCATTAACTGTTATAGGATTTCTAGCCTTTAGATAGGACACACCACCGCAGACTTCTACTGAGCAAGAAAGACCCCATGCATTAATGAATAGTTAAAAATATGCTCAAGAATAGGCAGAACGTAAGGCGCAACAAGTTTCAGCAGTTTAGGAGAGACATCGTCTGTGCCAACTGCACAAGATCTTATCAAATCAAATGTTCTACTGATTCATCGGAGTAACGTAATTCCAGTAAAACTTGCTATCGTCAAATTCTTCATCCCATACGAGGTCGATGATACTTCGTTCGCCAGTTTAAGCAAAATGAACATTTAGTTCATCCACTGAATGTTGAAGCTGTAAACCATTATTTTTGGCCTTGAGAAGACCAAGATGCTTCAATCTACTCCAATGGATTGAGAGCTGAAGACTGACAAGTAATAGTCACTTTTGGCCTTTCTCACCGCGACCTTGCACTTTATTTCTGAGCAGCTTAAAGCTCTGATAGCTATTTCTATCACCCCTCCTGCGCTATACCCTTCTGGCAAGGTCACGCTCTCGCATAGCTATCTTAAGCTTAGGAGTGATCCATAGGGTTAGAGCATTTTTATAAAAAATCCTCCGCAGCGGTGCATGTCAGTTATAATAAGCAGTTTCGAATTTAAACTGTCTACCTACCGATCAATGGAACTTTCTTCAATCAACATTGACCAGTCAAGGCTTTGTATTTCTGAAAAAAAGATCTCCTCGTTAAAAAATTTAAAATTTTGACACATGACAAATCGATCCGAGTGTCGTATCCCGATACTGTACCTGATGTATATAAGGTTATGCCGATATAAGGTCGTCGAAAGAAATGCCATGCCATGTTGACCAAAACCAGTGATCTTTATACTATCATCAACAATACAGAGATCAAGCAGATCTCTCAAGTGATACGTAGCCTGGTACGGTACACAGTACGAATGAGCAGAGTCGACGAAGTTATTCAACTGCATACTATCATACGTATCGATAAGCATGTCAGCATTGAAGTTGCCAAAAATAATAGAATGCCCATAATTAATTTGAAAATCCATAAATTGATTTAGAAATTCATGCCTCCTAACCCAGTGTTAGGAGGTCTGTATACCATCTCAAGCTAGACTAGACGCGGACTCAAACCTCACATCAGCAATCAGGAACTCAGGTCTCCCAGAGCAACCAGCTTTAAAGCATCTAAGAAAAGAAGCTCGTAGCTATGAAAATAAAAGGCTACCAGTGTCTGCCCACTCTGTCCTATCTGTAGCGTAAATCCAGCGAGATCAATCTTAGGGTCTAACACTTCCGGTCTAAACCACATCTTGGTCATACAAATTATGTGATAATCCGAAGTTATGTAAAAATTATGGAACTCGTCATAGTGTGCTACCAACGATTGACAATTGACATGACAGATTTTTAAGTCGTCAAAACTGCTTTGTGAATTAGCCGTAGTTAATGTATACAATTTTATCCTTTATTCTGCTGATCAGAATTGAACATCTGCTAGCACCTATTGCAGAGTGAGTTAAGTCATTCATGGGCCTTATGCACAGTTATCGCATCTAGGCGGATCCATTTTCTTAGTGCAGTCATTCATCTCATGTTCTCCCGAACAGCGACAAGGGCACAGCTCTGCAGTCCTTAGTCATGTGACCAAAGGTAAGACATATATCGATAACATTGCAATAAGCGTATATGATCGACAAACTTACATGCAACATATCGCAGATAGACACGATCACTCCTCATATGAGTTCTCCGGACTACAGGCGACTTCCAAGACACAACTAGTGGCCCTCTTATTACCGTTCGGCTTATATATGTATGTGATCTTCAAACCACAGTCTGAAACTCCCTCAAGATTTTGGGCAATAACTTCGGTTTTAATTTCATCAGGTGTCATTTCAGCAGGCATTCCGTGCACAATAATCTAGGGATTTGTTGACCTTAAAAGCACATTTCGCCGGCCTAAGTACGTCAAATACAACCTTCTTTGTGTCATTTGAAGATGTAAACTTATCCGCATGATTCATTTCAGGCACTATGAAAAAACTATTGTAATAAATGTAGGCACCTCTAAGGTCGGTCTCTTGACATATACATCTTAGACAAGTTTGATTTATTGCGCGGATGCGCATACGAATCAGAATTAGCATTGTCGCGAATCCAATTGGTCAGATTACTTTAATCATGTTCAATTCAGGCTTCTTGAACGACCTTTTATCTATAATACATTTAATCCATTCGATCTCTTGTCCAATAAGTTGATCAGGACCATAGACACCTCAAGAAAAGCGTCCCTTTCCAGGCACGCAACGCAATGTCGACCTGACTCCTTCTCTCCGCTGTTTCCTTGGCCGTAAGAATAATTCTGCTAGCCAGCTCACACTGCCTATCTACAAATGTTTTAAGCGCATTTACTCTAAAAACGTTAATTGACTCAAATGCATTCTATTTCCTAAAATATTAAATAAACTAGGCCGCTTGGATAGACCACGCCTCAGTCCCGCAGAATCATTTCCGCCCTCCATCGGTAATGCAGTGATCATCCACTATTCAGCCCGATCACAGCAGGATCCTCAAGTTTACAACACGCATGCGCAATCAGAATATCAAGGCAGACAGGCAGAAACCTTCATATGCAATCAGCAAAATCAGAGCAGAAAAATCCCACCAGAGCATCGAGGCAGCAGCAATCAGAGACTTATATGTATCAGAATGCATCAAGCGGAAAAAGCTCTTGACCGCAATCCTGGAAAAAACGCCTGCACTAGGCAGCAATAAGCAAAAAATAATCTAAAATACGGAGCAATAAATAACACGCAAAGAAAGAGGGGGAGAAAGAGGGAAAGGGGGGGGCGGGAAAAGGAGATGGAGAGAAAGAAGGAAAGAGAGGGAAAAGGAGGAGGGAGAAAAGGAGGTAGGAGAGAGAGGGAGGGAAGAGGGGAAGGAGAGAAGCGAAGGGAGACAGGGAAGGAAGGAAGAGAGGCAAAGAGAGGGAGAGAGGGGGAGAGGGGGAGGAAAGAAGAGGCGAGGGCGGGAGGAGAGAGGGGGAGGGGGGAGGGGAGAGCGAGAGCGAGAGAGAGCGACGATAGCAACAATAGCAACGATGATGCCGGACGAAGACAACGACGTCGAGCGACAACAATAACAAAGTTGAATGAAAACGATACTTTTTTTCGTTAATTAAAAAAATTGTACCTTTTTGACAGAGCTTTTATCTATCTGACTTTATGTTTCATACAAAAAATTTAACATTTATTATTAATATTTTACTAGATAATGACTATCCATTAATTTTTGACACAGTTAATCAACGTATTAAAAATTTAATTAAAAATAGTCATATAGCACATAATGATTTGACTGACAATGTCTGTGCGAACGAAACTGCTTCTTGGCTTACGGTACCATATATTCCTCTTCACATGGAGAAATTCAGGCGATTTAATAAAAACGACATCAGGGTATCTTTTCATAGTCCTAATAAAATTTACCTAAATACGGGTAAATACGAGTATATAAAAGTACAGAAGGATATTTGTCCCCATACATCGAAGAGCAATGTACTCTATAAAATATCGTGTAGCAATTGTGATGCATCGTATGTTGAACAGACGGGCAAACAATTGAAAACCAGAATTATAGAACATCGTAATCATTATTTATTATATATTATATTAGACATAACACTTCTGTCCGTTCTGTCATCACGGAGCATAGGCTGCAGTTTGATTACGATTTCCAATGGGATAAGGTTGAAATTTTAGATGAAGAGCTTTGTTATAGGAAACGCTTAATTACCGAGATGCTCAACATTAAGAAGCAGAAAAACAGTTTGAATTTACGGACACTGAAGGTCTTCATAAGGCATATTTACCCATTGTAAATAAAGTTTGACTTTTTTGATACTGACGGTCTGTCTCTTCTCTCAATCCGTGGTGATCCGTATCAGCGAGCGTGCACAATAGTCAATACACAATGTCCGTTTTTCACGTCTGCGTTACACTTGTCTTTATGTATTTCAATGACTATTCGTTATACTTATATGGACACACTTGTTTAAATAATTTACACATGTTTTTTTGGTGAGTTTTTATTTCTTATCAGAATTCCGGTTAATTTATTTGCGTTTACTTTTTCATAAGAAGTCTTTTCTTTTTTTATCAACTAGAACTTTTCTAAATGATATGATACATTTTTGACTGATCAATTGTACGTGAATAATGTCGAGTTCTACATCGAGACTCATCTGAACTGCGAATACTATGAATTTGCGAACATTTGTGATAATTATTTTGTACTATCGTTTTTTCCGATATGTTTAACGTCTGAAGAGGGCACAATCCGGTAGCCGAAACTTGTAACTTTTTATTTTTCCATTATGTAATTTTACATCTCTTTATTTGTAATATATTCTTTTAATGGTGTGATTTTTTAAAAAAATATGTTGACTCTTATTTTGCCTTTTATTTACTATTATTTATTTTGTATGGGAAGAGTCCTACAATCTGTTAATTATTGCTTATTTCAATAATATTTCTGAAAAATTTATTTCTATCACAAAAAATTTGACTTTAATATCGCTCACAAACTAATTAATTGTATGAACACCTTACCTAGTAAAATAATTATTAAAACAGGCAAAGATAAAATTAAAAAAGATTATTCAAATGTAGTGTATAAAATTAATTGTCTCGATCGTAATTTTTTATTCATCATATAGAGCAGATAAAAAGAAAATTAAAGACGTGTTTAAAAGAACATAAACGATTTCAAAAAATCAACGAATACTATGTCTGTTATCTCGCTGCACAAACTAGATCACAATCATACGACTGATTGGAATAATACTATTATTCTTGACTCTGAATAATCTTATTATAAAAGGATGGTCTCAAAGATGATACATATCAAAAGACAAGAAAAGGGTTTAAATGAACAGAGTGACACAGAATGCTTTCCGGAAATCTATTTACCAATCGTTGGAAAAAGTCACGCTATTCATCAATAGAATATCCCTCTCCATTTTCTTTCCCTCTTTTTTCCTTTCAGTACTTATAAAGACTGTCGCCTGCTACGTGCCTTCACATTTTTGTCAGCAATAGTTCTTACAAAAAGTTCCAATTCTTGTTGTTTAATTTACACTATTAACTCCGAATTGCACTTGCGAGGTTTTGCGTAAAAAAATATGTAAGCAATTTTTACTATGTAACTAAATTAATTCTCACGATTAAGAATATATTATAAAGTAATAGTGCTGAAAAATTATTTCCTTTTTTAATTTTAATTAGAATCTAGAAATTCCATATTTGCCACACGGAGTCGTACTTTACTTCTTGTAATAAGGAATTCTACATATAATAGAAAATAATTCATTAGCGATTAAGTAATGTTCAACTTCAAGTTCTGTCAAATTACTCTGTTATCTCGTACCATAAGAATTGAAAATTGTTTTATAATCTTTTCTGACTAGCGTTTATTGTTTAATTTTATGTTTTTATTTTTAACTTTGTTTTTTATTTTATCTTTAATTTTTTATGTACTGATGATGGTCAAATCTTGATCGAAACATTTACGTTATTATATTATATAATATTTTTAAATATATGATTTTCACTTAAAACATCTAATGTTGTGGCTGCTCCCTTTTATTTTAGAAATAATCTGTATTTATTTTTATAAGATTTAAATTCTACATTATTATATTTTCAAGAATTTACAAAAAGCAATAAAATTCCTTAAAAAAATCTTTTTAAAAATAGAAAAAATATATGCCATATGCATAAAAAAGATATTGAACATTCTTCTTAATAAAAAAACGGATGCAAAGTAAATATATAATTAGCCAAGTATTTTATTACGCAAGACATATAAGATAAATTAAAAGTAACTAAAATTGTCAATATATTAAAATTTAAAATTGTCGATGAATAGTGAAGAAAAAACTTGGCGTATTCGGGCCACATTAAGACGCAATATTCTAGAACCAATATGTTTTCATAGTATGGAAATTATTTGCAATACGAATTAATAAAGAAGTTATTACATACAATATTCTGCAGAAATATTATACGCATAAATAAAAATAATAATTCAACAAAGATGTTAATAATTGCTTACTAATCTTGTAAATTCATTATCTATAATGTTTCTGTATCTGCATATTACAATATTATTACATATTTTCCTGTATAATTTATATTACGTCTATTATTTGTGAGTATATTTTTGTGTATATTTTTATGTCCTACAAATTAAGCATATTTAATTTATAATGTAAATATTGTGTGTTGAAATAATATATTCATAAAAGTATAACAATTAATGCTACCCGGGCACGCCAAGTTTTTTCTTCACTATAATCCATTGACAATTTTATATTAACATATTGACAATTTTAGTTACTTTCAATCTATCTTATATGTCTTGCGTAATGAACTACTTAGATTTATTTTATATCCGTTTTTTATTAAGAAGAATATATTCAATATCTTTTTTATGCACTTGGCGTATAGTTTTTTCTTTTTTTTAAAAAGATTTTTTTAGAAATTAGTGTACCCTGAATGTACTGACTCGGTGCGCGATATGATTGCATGTGCACAATGCGTTTCCGCTTTATAACGGTTTCTTGAAGAGCGAGTTACAATTAGAGGGGGTCACGTCGCTGAAAGGACGAATAGAAAGAGCAAAAGCTATAAGATTAATTCAAGAAAATAATTTTGGATGTAAAGAAGGAAATAATGTTAATGAAAGAAAAAGGAAACAAACTGAAAATGGTAAAAAAGATAAAAATAATAAAGAAAAAATAGGAAAAGTTAATAAAAACGGAAAATTCTGAAAAAATAAAAATAGTGCGAAAATCGGAAGTAATGTTGGAAATGCGGAAAAGAGGATCACTTTCGTTTCATATGTCCTGGTAAAGCGGAGACAGAAAACAAGAAATAATCGAGCTTGGCGGAGCAAGCTCGACTGGAGTAGAAGATACCCCGAAGAATGATTGTTATTCTGTTTAATTAATATCTTGTAATATTATCGATAATATTTGTACTGATGATTTTATTAACAATGATCATTCTTTCAAGTTTAATAAAATTGATGAAAGTAAAAATGATGTTGTGTTAATGATCAATACTCTTTGACTGACAATTTGTATGCTAATCAATGGTTTTTTTAGAATAAATAGAATTAAATATAATTTGAGGGAATTTTGCTACAAGGATGAGATGAATAATGATAAACTTTGTATTTTTAAAGCCGACACAAGCTCCGATGTCTTAATTATAAATATTAAGACTTTAAATACAAAGCGCCTTTTCGGTCGAGTGTTAAGATGTTGAACTACTATCTAATATACATTCAATTAAATTGAATTAATATTTCAGAAATAAATTGAGAGCCGATGGATTTATCGGATTCACACAATCAATCTGAAACAAATAATCCCCCCCAAATTCTCCCAAATCTTAAAAAACTGTAATAAACTTATTGCGAAAAAT
>NW_017305672.1:1352848-1354870 GCF_001594115.1 Trachymyrmex septentrionalis
TTGGGGGGGATTATTTGTTTCAGATTGATTGTGTGAATCCGATAAATCCATCGGCTCTCAATTTATTTCTGAAATATTAATTCAATTTAATTGAATGTATATTAGATAGTAGTTCAACATCTTAACACTCGACCGAAAAGGCGCTTTGTATTTAAAGTCTTAATATTCATATAGACGGTCTTGTTTCCAATCATATTAATTATAAATAATAGAGTCAAATATCCCACGGGAGAACAGATTTTAGTCAAATACGTTATAAGACTATGACAAAGATTCGACTTGCGAAATATTCTTTAAAAGTTCTAATGCTAATTGAAATAATTGTATCCTAAGAGTGATTTCCTTAAACTATTCAATTTACAGAATGTCTTTTGATATTCTATTTTTCTTAATACCATTTCTGAGATTGGTACTATTGTTAAATATTTCCGTGTCAAAAATGTTACTGCTATTAGTTCCATCAATTGTAATGACACTTTTTAAAGAAGGCTCCCAACATCTAAATAAGCTCGAAAAGGAGGATTTTGCCAGGTTTTTTAATGAATTCCGCAATATATTTTCTGACAATGTTATTGCGGGGAATCATAAATTAGAGGAGCATGTTATTAACGTAAAGGATTATTTTTCCATTAAACAGGCACTTCGACATATTACATTGCAAATGAGGGAAGAAGTACAAAAAATCATTGAGGAAATAAAAGACTAAGACGTGATAAAGGAATCCTGAATACTGCTTGATCTTCACCCGTAGTTCTGATCAAAAAGAAAGATGGAACAATAAGATTCTGTGTGGATTATCGTCAAATAAATGTAATCACGATAAAAGATTCCTATCCTCTGCCCGGAATAGATGATATCCTCGATCAACTATCAGATAACCTTTGATTTTCTATTCTAGAAATGGTCAAATAAAAATTCGCAAGATAGAAAAAAAACGGTGTTTTGGGTGATAACGGCCATGGCTATTCACAGTGACGCCTTTCGGTCTGCGTAATGTTCCTGCGACAATCGATCGTATAATGGAACAGATTTTAAAGGAATTTCTATTTAAGATTTGTCCAGTTTATTTGGATGTAATTATTTTTGGAAAAACTTTTAAGTAAATGTTGTTGAATTTAAATAAGATTTACCTTCGCTTTAGAAAAGTGATTTTAAAAATAAACCTAAAGAAGTATGTTTTTTTTTAGTAAAGAAATTAAATACTTAGGTCATGTGATATGCAAAGGGCATTGCTACAAATCCGGAAAAAAATAGCTGCTGTGAGGGATCCGACTCCACAAAAAATAGCAAATATTTAAGAAGTTTTTTAGGATTTCGTTCATATTATCGCAAAGGACCTTGCACAATTGGAAAAGTGTTTTCAGTCAAATTGGCTGAATTTTTTATATGTTGTAATTCTTGTCATTCTGAATAAATGTCTTAAAGGGCACAACTTGATCCTATGGCTAATTTCAGAGATATAAGCAGTCTAAGTGTCCTCTGCCGAAAATGCGATGTGCAACACATACGCATCATTATCGACTCCTTAGAGCTGTTTCTAATATATATGAGTTAGATAGTTATGAATGATAGTAATTACAATAAATATTGCGAGTATAAATAAATTTCCACCGTTTGACAAACAATGGCGCTACCAGTATATTATAGTTAAAATTGTCAGCTGTAAAACGTCATATCGTAAGGTTGAACATCTGGCAAGAACATAACCTTGAAATATTAGCGATATTGCATCAGCATCTTATATCTTTTTTCATGCCAAAATGTCGAGTTTTGAGCCGAATAAGCATCATTTGCGGGAGCTTTTGATTTACTTCTTTAATTTGAAGAAATCTGCAGCTGAGGCGCATCGATTGCTTGTAGAAGCATATGGTGAGGCTGCCTTAAGTAAGAGAAGTTGCCGTGAATGGTTTCAAAAGTTTAAGAACGGTGAATTTGACGTCGAAGACAAAGAACGTAGCGGAAGGCCGAAAGTGTACGAAGACGCGGAATTGGAAGCATTATTGGATGAAGATTCGTGCCAAA
>NW_017305672.1:1355075-1363721 GCF_001594115.1 Trachymyrmex septentrionalis
ATATTTTCAAGAATTTTTTTTCAGTAGTAAAATGCAATTAATTTAATCAAACTTTTTACACTTTATTTGTCACTTATTCAAGATTGTATAAAAATTTTTTTAAACGATTTCACGCATGCGCGGCTTCAAAATGGCGGCTGAAGTGAAGGTGGAAAAAAAAGTTTGGACCCTGAAATCTCCAGTTCTAATCGTCTGAAACAAAAAATCCAAAAAGATTCTTAAAATATATGTTAGTGGCTATATCCCGTAGTAGAATGAAACGATTTGGGCATTAAAAAAAAATGGCGGACTTTAGAATTTTTTCACCCCTTTTTTACCCCTAAAATCGTCTAAAAAAGGGGTTAAAAGTAAACGAAAAATTCTAATTCCACTAGGGGCTAAAACTACATAAATTCTGAACAACCCCTGAAAATTTCAGCCCGATCGGTTAAATAGTTCTCCCAAAATCGTGGTCCAAAGGTCGAAAAACGTAGTTTCGAGAAAAACGCGTTTAAAGTTTTGTGTTGACAATTGTTAGTAAAATTATAAAAAAAAGCTTCTTACGCTCGGTCGATAATCGATTTCTAACTATTTGTACACTAATTCTACATACTTAAGGTACCCGAAATGCTTTTGGGAAATCGAAAATTTTGAAAAATAAACCCATAAAGTGGCCTTATTATGAGTTGCTCAAACCGAACGAAACCATTACTGGTGCTCTCTATCGAACACAATTGATGAGATTGAGCCGAGCACTCAAGGAAAAACGCTCCCACTACTACTCCACGACAAAGTTATTCTTCTGCATGATAATGCTCGTCCACATGTTGCGGCGCCGGTCAAAATCTACTTGGAAACACTCAATTGAGAAGTTTTACCCCACCCGCCGTATTCACCAGACATTGCTCCTTCTGATTACTACCTATTTCGATCGATGGCGCATGGCCTGTCTGAGCAACACTTCACATCATATGAAGATACCAAAAATTGGGTCGATTCGTGGATAGCTTCAAAAGATGAAGCGTTTTTCCGACGCCGTATGCTGCCAGAAAGATGGGAAAAAATAGTGGCTAGCGATGGACAATACTTCGAATAAAATATTAAGTACCGTTCTTTCACAATAAATGCCCAATTTTTGATAAAAAACGGCGGAAACTTATTTATACTCCTAATATATCACAGGCTGATTATCCATGATAAATGTGAATGGCTGAGCAAATAAGTACTGAAAAAGATGACACACAGAAAATATGATAGCTAATACTTTCTTATTCAACTGAGAGTAGTTTTGTTCAGCTTTTGTTAGAACTCTAGACGATTAGTCGTTCTTGTGTGACAATAACCAGCAATGCCGTGTGGGCTTTCGTCACATTCAAGTTGAATCGGTAATTCCGGATTGAATGGTATGAGAACTCCGTCGCTCGCAATTTCTTGTTTTAATTGTATAAACGCTGCTTCACATTGCGACGACCATTTGAATGCTGCGTTCTTTTTCAAAAGTTGTCTCAGCATAGTTGATGTGTTTGGAATAAACTGTGCATAGTATATTACCATATACAGAAATCTTTTAATCTCTTCAATTGAAATTGGCCTCGGTATTTCCGTAATTGCTGCGAATTTTTCTGGTGACTTCAAAATTTTATTATGTTCAATGATATATCCTAGAAATTCGATATGCTTTTGAAACAACGCACATTTCCGACAATGTAAGTTAAACTTTCGTAGTAGATTTAGGCAACTGATTAGATTCACCTCGCATTCTTGTATCTCTCCATGTATAATGATGTATTTTTCCTGTATTTCTTCATATATAATGATGTTATCAAAAGATTCTGTTTTCGGCACATCTCACAGAATTTTATCGATAATTCGGTTGAATTCCAACAGTCTTTCTTGATGCTGAACGACGGTCGATTCATTGTATAAGTACCTCGGTGCGTTGATATCGTCTGAGTTTCACTGGAATGCTTGTCGATCAAAATATGTAGGTAAACTTTAAAAAGGTCCAATCTGCAAAAGTAACAGGAATTGCGGAGACTATTAAGAATTTCATCGATCTTTTGTATTGAATTAATATCCATAAGGCGCTCGTTTACTCCGACTTTATAATCCACACATAAACATACATCGTTATCTGCCTTTGTAATGACCACAAGAGGTGATCCCCAGTCACTTGTCTTTACTTTTGTTATAATGCCGTCAGCTTCCAATGTTTCAAGCTCTTTTTCGACTCACGAAGAGCATATGGAACTTCGCGTTCCCAATGAAATACTGGTGTTACCTTCTCTCAGAGTTTGAGAGTTGAAATCTGGAACACATCCGATCTTTTTTTCAAAAAAATCGGAACATTTTTTGATAATTTCATTGCTTTTATTTGTATCTTCGACTGCGTGTATTGATGTAGTATGTGTATGTTGTCGCTTAATTTCGTTCAGGTCAATCTCAATTCTCAGCCATCAAATTCATACTCGACCCAGTAAAGTTGCGCATTTTTTTGTACGATGTAGATTTCGTCTTGTATTGTTATTCCGTTATATTTGGCGTTTACCTTAATCTTACTATCAAGAATAAAGACGTTCTGTGTATATGATCGGAATCCCATCATTGCTGGATGCAATGAGATGTTCAAATTCAATTTTCGAATTGGTCTCTGGATAGAAGCTCCTCTTAGCCTGAGTCGATTTCAAATTTAACTGATTTTTCCTTTAATGTCAACAAATGTATGACAAATGATAACGTTCATTTCCTTTCACTGTCGCATGATTAGTCTGATATATGTCGATTATTCGATAAATGCCATACTGAGTGTGATTTAACTCTTCCTTTACGAGGTTTGTCAATTAATCTGATTGATTTTTCTTATCGATTAACGAACGGATATATACTTTAGCAATGTAACCGCTTTTTTTGCATGCAGTACACTTAAGTTTTGATTTATCAGTATAACAGTCTTTCACTAAATGGTTGTCTTTCGCACACCTGAAGCATAATCCTTCGATACCAAGTTCGTTGAAGTCGATCTTTTGATCTGCCTGTTTTCTTGTTTTGAAATGGTTTCTGGCAGAATGTTGTAGTTTGTACGTTTTTTCGTTGGTGATTCTTCTTCTTGTACTAAGTAATTTTGTTAATATCTGATGCTAAAGTTGATGTTTACTTTTTTAAATCAATTTTCGAAGCTTCAAGGGTTATAGCTCTACGTCACTGAAAGATATTATTTCAGACTGCAGGAGTTGTTCTCTGATGCTATTATCCTTGATTCCTCAAATAAACTAGACTCGCAGAAAAATATCTGTAATTGAGATTTCGTATTTGAAGGATGAAACGAATTCGCAATCATCAATATCGCTTCTTAATGCGGCCACAAATTCCGCAATTGATTGTTGCTTATTTTGATATTTTGACAGGAACTAATGTTGAACTACAAGTACGTTCTTTTTCGGTGCAAAATATTTTTCCAACAAGCTCATTAGTTCTTCGAAGGTCAAATTATCTGGTGCCTTTGGTGCTGTCAAAGCTGCAATTATTAAAATTCTTTGTCCCGATTGAATTAAGCAATAATTTGGTAATCCTGGTTGCTTTTAATGCCTTTCATTGCAATGCAATTTTCGAACCGTTGTTTGTATAATAATTCTGAAATGGTTCTTTCTGCAAATCAAGACTTTCGAAATTAGATAGCAACGCCGTGTTAACTAGATTTATTGCCATACCTATACTTTTTGTTTGCGATTGTGTTCTTGAAAGGTTTTATTGCATGCTCATTACCTGCTTGATAAGCGTTTTTTGAAATATCATAAATTGTGCTAACTGTGTCGGATTCATTTCAAAAATTTATTCTTTGGATTTGTCTTGGCTGCTAAATAATCATTTTCAGTGATTGCTTGATTATGTTCCGTCGCTTGCGTTATTCTTTCTGTATGTTTGGCGAGACTAAGAAGCACGTAGGTGAGAAAGAAAAAACTTTTTATCTCGTCGCCAATCTGTTGTGATCTTATGATAATGATGCAAACAAAAAAAAGAACATGTTATTACTACTATATCAGCGGTTTATTAAATACTCTTAGGAGCACCATAAAAGGAACAGAGAACAGAGAACAGAGAATAAGAATTTCAACCTATCAGAAACTGTATATTTCACAATACATGATTTCTGATAGATTAAAATTATTCCCTGTCCCTTTTATTGTGCGGAGCCCCCTACATAAATAATAATAAAGATGATGGATAAGCATAAGAAACTATCCATCTAGAAAGGAAACAACAGTCGAGGGAAAGTTTACGTAGAGGTGCCACACACTCGAGCGCCTCCTCTATATCGCTTAACAAAATATGATGTAAACCATCCGTGTCAGATCGCAGATTAAGATCATTATTTTGCATGTAAAGGAATTCCAAGATTAATTTTTTATTTAGATATCGTTCCACATCAAGTATTTCGACGTTTTCCACTCAAAATCATGTTTGTAATTAATTCTGTGTTCGGTGTAATAACATAATGATTGCTAGTGTTCCATTTAATGTGGTTTCTACGCTCAGAAATTCTGGTATTTAATTTTCTTCCCGTTTGACCTACATAAGTTGCTTTGCAATTTTTGCATGAAATTTTGTAAACTGCATTTTTCTTTAAGTGGAAGAATGTCTTTTTATACTCTAATGTACCTGCTCAATTTATTTAGGCTCGTAAAGACCAACTGTGTATTGAAACTTTTATTAATTCTTTTGAATTCGTGCGAATAATTTTTGGAATATACGGTAACAACAGCTTTATAGTAAGCTCATGAAGCTTTACATCAACCATCATAAATATATAATTAGTAGTAAGTATCAAATTTACGAAACTCTGTATCAATAATAGTTCAATCTCGCAACATCTATATTATATTACACATCAAAAAATTAATCTATTTCATGATAGATGAGTACATAAATTTAACGATTTTAAGCAGCAATACATCCGTAGAATATTAAAGATTGAATTAAGTGATGCTTTCAGGTCTGTCAATCATTCTCAATAGCAGATTTTCCATCTTAGAAGACAGATTTTCAAACATATACCAGCTCGCATTTGTAATTCTTTTTTCGCTAGACAAAATCACATTTTATAATGTCATCTGAGAGCTAGACGAAGTCAAAAACAAAATAAATTGAATAATATTAAAAAACAAGGAACGTGCTCTTAATAACGCTCCAATCAGATATTTTTGTATTTTTGATGAGATTTAAAATAACAATCGGTCAAGGTAGTCGTACAGATAACAATAACACACTGTATTATTCGTTCCATAAAAATAATAGGACATACAACAGAATTTAGTGGAAATGTTGGTTGAGGCTAAAAATTTTTTTGAAGAAACAAATAATTCATCTTTACACAATATAAAAGAGAGTTTATAAATTAATCTTCTACTATTTTTCTGAAAAATGTTCAATGCCTTTTGCAATTAAGAAGGAATTTTTCATTGCTCTATATCAATCGAAAAGAAGCGTTGTTTCATCAAAGGTATTGAAAGCAACCTGAGGAGATTCAGCCTTGAACAAATGACTAAAATCAGAAAGATATCTGCTTCGATTTTGAAAAAAATCTTATACTTTCTTTCGAAAAGTGAGATTAATAGGTTAATGCGATTGGTTAAATCCAAGAAAGAATTTTTTAATTATAATCGTGATGTGATCCTCACAAAAGCCGACAAAGAGAATATCACAATAACACTTGACAAAAAGTGTTTACATATCAAGAACGTTGCAAATGCTTAATGATAAAAAAACTTATACGAAATTGTCAAAAAATCCGATTAATAAACTGAGCATTCATAATCTGCTTGTAAGATGGAAAAACAAGAATTTCATTGATACATCAACGTACAAGAGGTTAAATTGCAATGAGGATAATCTCCTGGGAGGATATGGATTGCCAAAGATAAACCGAACTACCCTCTCAGAATGATAATATCGTCCATAGCTCTTTATATTCTTTAGCAGTATACCTTTAGGACATCGTCTCAAAAAACGTGCCAAAATCTTTTAATAATATTAACAATAGCTTTCATTTAATTTAGAAATTGAAGGAAATTGTTTTAAACCATTAAATGAAACACTAGCATCATTCTATTACTACCAAACACAGAATTAATTACGAATATGATTTTGAATGGGAGAACGTCGAGTTACTTGATGGAACGGTGTCTAAATAAAAAGTTAATCTCGGAATTCTTTCACATGCAAAATAATCATCTTAATCTGCGATCTGACACGGATGGTCATCAGTTTACATCATATTTATTTACCGATTTTAAACGACCTAAAATAGTTGAAAAGTTTTTACATTAAAAAATTATTTAATATATGTACATGTAACATATGTTACATGTAACATAATGAGGTATTAACGAAATGGGGTACGAGGGTCACAAATGGAGGGATCTGGCTCAGGGACGGGAACAGTGGCGGGATTTGGTATTTGCGGCAATGAGCTTTCGAGTTCCTAACGCCTAATAATAATAATAATAATAATAATGTACATGTAACATATTTCCCCTCTTCTTTTATTTACATAACTATCGATAAGATACCTCTGTAAAACAAAATGATTCAGTTATGTTCTTGACGCTCTATTGTAAATATGTTTTCTTTACAATCTTTTTTATTTTATCAATTTATTTGAAATGAAGTGTAATTGGCAATGTAATTAATGCAAAGTTTCAGAACGGCTACTTTGCTTGTTGGGATGAGTTACATATCAAACCACATACAATATATTTTGTTTAATCCACTAATTATGATAAAGTTAACTTTAACAGATTTAATACATCACAAATCTGTCAATTTGTTGACTGACTCATCCTTTGCATACAAAGGAGTGACGAATATCTAATATGTATTTGCTGAGGAGAACTCCAAAGTGAGTCGAAACGTTCAAGTTTTTGTGGAATAAAGAAATGGAAAAAAAATATCTTCATTTATGTACCATCAACAACGCTATATTGTCATTCGCCTAGTTTAATTTGTATTATTGTTTTAATTTGATGAGTCCGTACTTTTGTATTTTCTTATTGGTTGATTTTTATGTAACTTTTTAGATTAATCGAGGATGGTCGACTATTAGCTAACTAACGAGCCCTATAAAAAGTCGATTGGTCAAATACTTTTTTTCTCAATCATGTAGGGGAGAGGGGGGCAGCTTTGTACAGGGTCAGCTTTGGACTTTACAAATTAAAAATAAACTGTCCTTTTCTGTAATTACAAATTATAATTTTTGAAATGGCAATACAGTTACAGATAATCGTCAAATGATAACTGCCACAGTTACAATTAATAATCTAATTTAGAAGCGTTTTGTGTTTTTGTGCCTTCGTACTAAAAGTTTCGTCTCGCACACGTAAGCATTTTAAAATTAAACGATTAATTAATTAACATTTTGTTGTGCTGTGTATTTCTTCTTATGTCCATATCTACGTAACAAAAATATTTGATTTTTATCGATATTCTGATAAATAAAATAAGATTTTTTTTTCAATGTGACTGATGAAATACATTTGAACAAATCAAACGGGGTACTTTAGAATATTTCAGTCGCAATTGTCGCTACGTGAGCTCCCATAATTCCTTCGCGACTCATAGACATGGATACGTTACGTTTATTGAGCGTCGGACATAGGTTATCATTAAAATTTTAGTATAACGATAACGACGACAATATACTGTACATTTGTAATCGCTTCGAAGTATAGCAGATAGGTACAAATACATAGTTTTTTAATATATTTTCATACTTAACAGTTAGCCAAGCTATAGGTTACAGGACGTGACCTGTAACACCTGTGTAAAGCTGGTCCCCCAAAAAATCGATTTTTTTCTTTTTGCATTCATTTGCTCATAAATTCCCCGTTTGAATTTTCGTTTGCTCATCCATGGTTCAAAAGATATACAAAAACTAAATTTTGGGGGACCAACTTCGCACTAGCTCTACAATATTCAAAAATCGATTTTTTTATTTGCATTTGTTTGCTCATCGTTTGCTCACGAATGCCTCGTTCACATTTTCGTTTGCTCTCCTTTAGTTTTAAGTTATGCTCATTTTTATTTTGAGATACTTCTTGAATTTTTGAAAATTTCATACATCCGATTCCTTTGAGATGCAAACGATTTAAAGAGAAACGGATATAAACGATGCTTTTTCGAATGGCTCTAGCCACACTGTCAAAAAATTACATGTAAAACAATTATAATGGGTAATTTTGGGACTAACTATTAAGGATGTATATTTTCATATTTGGGTAATTCTTTTACAAATCGAACACCTGTCTGATCGACACCTCTTCGATTTGACTGAAACTTTTTTTACGGATTCTATGTCGAAAAAAAAGAGATACGTGTCCGAGGAATTTTTTTTTATTTGCATATTTTCGATAATACAAGTGATCGAACATTTGAGAATGGCAAGTTTGTTGGCTTGGAGACTCATTTTCATAAATCCATAGGTCCGAATCTTTAAGAGCTACAAAATTTTCACCAATTGCACTTTTGTAGCTGAAGGACTGAACTGTAAGAAAAAAATTTTTTTTACAAAAAATACTAACAAATTTATATTGTTATTAACAATTTAATTGTTTAAATCGATTTTTAACAAACGCCCCCAAAACGAATCAAGTTTTTAGTATTTTTATCGCATTC
>NW_017305672.1:1366897-1389322 GCF_001594115.1 Trachymyrmex septentrionalis
AAAATTTTTTTCTTACAGTTCAGTCCTTCAGCTACAAAAGTGCAATTGGTGAAAATTTTGTAGCTCTTAAAGATTCGGACCTATGGATTTATGAAAATGAGTCTCCAAGCCAAAAAACTTGCCATTCTCAAATGTTCGATCACTTGTATTATCGAAAATATGCAAATAAAAAAAAATTCCTCGGACACGTATCTCTTTTTTTTCGACATAGAATCCGTAAAAAAAGTTTCAGTCAAATCGAAGAGATGCCGATTAATTTTCATCAAAATCCGTTCGGTTTGTAAAAGAATTACCCATTTAAGTAAAGTTATAACTTACAAATAAAACTTTTCTTTTTTAGCTGTAGTGATTAAATGATTTGCAGAAGTAAATTTACAATTAAAATTAATTTTATAGAAATGTTTATACATAATCCGCCAAAGAATTATATACAATTTTTTAAAACTGTTATCGATATATATATGAATATAAAAATATAAATATATCCTTAAAATTGAGATGTCTATAAATTAACGCAGCGGTGTAAGAATAAATGTAGACATCTGGATACTAACAATGGGTATAGACCGACGTCTTTTTATTAGGTGCACAATATTCGCACAAACGTAAAAATGATAATCAAAATAAAAATATAATATTGACACAACAAAAGGCACTGTGTGTGCGCCCTTGTACGTGAGTTTTACATATAATTATTTATTTATAATGCATATTATGTACACATATATGCATTCATATATTAATATCTACATATCGACATACAAATACTTTTCGTTCAATATAATATATGCTATTATATAATATTGCTGATTAACTCAGAGCTCACATAAAAATTTTCACCACCACTTACATAAATGACTTTTGTTCGAGATGATGAACTGCGGTCGGTAGTAATATTGTGAGTCGCAGGGCGGCGCTGACGAGAGAAGGACGCCCGAACAAATTAGATAGATTTTTGTCATGGTCTGAGAAGCAACAATACATTGTTTATCTAAGCATTATCAGCACATTTTCAATTCAATCTCTAACATTTAGCGTAATAACGTGAGGCGTGAATTCCAAAAAGAGCGAAAAACATCAAAAGAGATAGTGCGGATCCAGTAAGTACGTACACGCAATAGACAGAATATTCGAGAAAAGTCAGTTAGTGAGTCGCTTAATTTCCTTTCATTCCTTCTATTAAGAGGTGTGTACAAAAAGTTCGTGCACTCGGTTCACCAAAAATCCAAATTAAATTATTCTGTAACGGGAATATGGTCACCCTCGAAGTATTCTTCCCTTCACAGAATACTTGGTCCAATGCTTCTGCCATTGCTGAAAGCATATCTTCCTTTGTTCCTTTAGGAGCTTCGTCGTTTCCCATTTTATGGTATCAACAGCCACAAAATATTCACCCCGCATGATATTTTTTAGTTTAGGGAACAAGTAGAAGTCACAGGGTGCTAAATCAGATGAATAGGGAAGATGGTTTATAGTAGTGATATTGTTTTTGGCCAAAATCTCGCGCGTAACGAACGCGATATGCGAAGGTGCATTGTCTGATGCAGAATCCATGCGTTCTCCTCCCATAATTCGAGCCGTATACGAGCTCGTATGTCGCACACGTTCACGCAGACGCTTTAAGACTTCAACATAGAATTTTGCATTAACAGATTCACCTTCTGGAACATATTCATGATGAACAACTCCACGAATATAAAAAAAAATGATGTTGAAAAGCGCCCTGCTTGTGCGTCGTCATTGACGCTCTCCGTTCCCTCCTTGAATCAGTCCATTCATTTATACACAGTTCTACGCTTCATGGCAGACTCACCATACACCATTTGAAGAATTTCCTGATCGTTTTTACCAAGTTACAAGAAATTTGATGTTGGTTCTTTACTCGGTTAAAACGTCTCGCTCCATTTCGCCAACACGACTAAAAGTACATTAATAAAAATAGACACGAAAAACAGAGATCTCACTCGACTGTGGTCTAACTTTTCCTAAGGACACATGACATTTCTCCCGAGACATTGCACCACTATACAAGCTTACAGCGTCATCACATCGGCAGAATAAAATTCAGTGCACGAATTTTTTGTACACACCTCGTACTATCATAACGACGAGGCAATTAGCTAAATTGAAGCAACAACGAGTCCGAATAAAAGGGCAGATCACGCGAATATAGCATTTTTTTGACGAAAATGACACTGTTTCCGTATCAGAAGCGCAGGTGAGGTTAAAGAAGTTGGAAGAAGCCTTTTCTCGATTCGAAATCGTACCAGATGAAATAAATGAGATAGAGGTAGCTGAAAACGCAGAAGAAGAGAATACAGAAAATGAAATAGAAAGAAAACTATTCGAAGAAAGATATTACAGAGCAGCAGCAAGGGCACAAGAAATTATAGATAACCATCGACATACACAGTCAGAATTGCAAAAAACAGAACTCTATACAAAGTAGTTCTAGGATTCAAAATGTAGAGCGAAGTAGGCTGAAACTGCCCGTGATTAATTTACCAGAATTCAATGGCGAATATACGAATGGATGTTTTTCAAGGACAGTTTCAAAATAATAATTCATCAAGATCTAGGACTCACAACAATGCAAAAGCATCAATATTTAATAGGCGTATTTCAAGGAGAAGCTCGTAGCGTAATACAAAGTTTTAAAATCTCAAATAAAAATTACGAGAATGCATGGACATTCTTGAAGGAGACGTAATACGACAAAATAATGATCCAGATATATGTAGATGAACTGCTAGAGTTTCCAGTCATTACAAAGGATAAAAAAACAGATTCGATTCGATAATTTATTTGGCATATCCAGATACATATATCGTCCCTCAGGGCGCTCGCACAGCCTGTTAGTTACTGAGAAATGGTCATAATTTAACAAAGAAGAAACTCGATTTCATTAAGCAACATGATTGGCAGGATATGATCAAGGATCGAACACTAGAAAACATATCGACTTTAACAGAATTTCTCAAATTTCTTAATGATCGGTGCCATACAATTCGAGTACTTGAGTAAGAAAGGTCAAAGGTGGTGAGTAATGGAAAACAGTTATAGAAGAATGAAGCAAAGAAGGAGAAGAGCGAGAGAAAGATCGTTCTATCAACTACAAGAATGAATTGCAAATATTAACGGCGATCATCCGATTTACAAATGCGAAGAACTATTGAAGCTTTCGGCGACTGAAAGAATGAAAGATGTAATCAAAAAGAGATTACGCATTAATTGTTTTACGCCAGGACATTTCGGACGGGATTACAAAAGCTCTTCCAAAAAGCTCGTAAAAAATGTGACAAAAAACATAATATGCTTCCCCACATAGAAAAAGAGGAACTCACTACTCAAGTGAATTCAAAGAATAATTCAATCGTACACATGTTCAGGTGGAAGAAGACGAGGGAATCAAAGAAAGAGATTCCGCAGTAATGAATATTTACAACGTAAACAATAAGACACCTAGAGTGTTATCAACAGCGCAAGTATACGTGACTCCAACGGTAATCAACAAATATACCGTGAATTGTTGGATCCAGGTTCGCAGTTAAATCTCATCATCACGAATTTGCTCAAAAAATTAAAACTGCCTTGTACAAGTGATAAGAAGCACATCAATGCTATCGATCAGGTAAAAGCAAGTACGAACCAGGTGACTCGCATACAACTTAAATCAAAATACAGCGATTACACAACCGAGATGAAATGTCTGCTACTTCCGAGGATCACAGAACAGTTGCCACAAACAAAGATAGATATAGCAAAAATCTACGTTCCAAGGGATGCTCAATTAGCAGATCCCGATGTAACATTCCAAGCCCTATTGAAATTTTAATTGGAGCAAGTGTTTACTGAAAGCTGTTAATCGGCGCGCCGAAGAAGCGACGCGAGAATCAACCATGCAAAATACACATCTCGGATTAATAATCGGAGAGATAAACGAAGATGTCGCAATTACGAATCCTTGCAATTTGGTAACGAATAAAAATTTATGAAACATGATCAACAAAAGGTTCTGGATACAAGAAACAGAGTCTGAAAATCAGTTACAATCTAAAGAAGAAAAGGATTGCGAAAGGTATTTCTCCAATATAGTCAATCAAGATCAAAACGGCCGATTCATCATACGTTTACCCATGCGGCAAGATGTTATGCTGAGAGAATCAAAGCAGAAAGTGTTTGAAAGATTCAAGTCATTGGAAAGAAGGCTGGATAAAAATACAAAACTGAAGAACGATTATACTTTGTTTATGCAAGACTATTTGAATAAGAATCAAATGTCATATCTTTCAAATTACGAAGAATTTCAGTCTTCAAATGTCTATTTCATCCCTCATCAGCTAGTAATACGTCTAGACAACGAAATTAAGGGTTGTTTTCGATGCATCAGCAAAGACTACATTCAATACATCACTGAATGATAAATTCATGCCAGATCCTAATCTTCAGCAGGATTTAAAAGAATCATAATCAGATTTAGAATGCACAGTTGTTTTAACGGCGGACATGACAGTGTTCCGTCAAATTATAGTTGAACCTCAAGACCGCCGATTCCAACGCATTATAGAGGTTTGATCGAAATCAGCTCATACAGATCTTTCAGTTAAATACAGTTATTTATGGAACAGCCTGTGCTCCGTTTCTGGCCATGCGGTGCATAAGAGAGTTAGCCAAGACTTACTGTCATGAGTTCCCAAGAGCAGCGAAAACAGTATTCGGAGATTCATATATGGATGACTTCTTAACGAGAGGTTCTCACGTTGGAATACGTAACCGAATTACAAAGAAAAATGTCAGAATTGCTTATGCATAGACAATTCCCGCTAAGAAAATGGAGATCAAATGATTCTAGAATTATACAGCACTTGAAGAAGAACATTGACGACTTGCTTATCATTAATAAGGAAGAAGCATTCAAAACTTTGGGACTTCATTGGAACGCGATTTCCGATGAGTACAAGCCAAACGTATCAAAGATCGATACGCATGCACGAAAAGAAATGTGCTCTCTAAGATAGCACAGATTTACGATCCTCTCAGTTTGATAGGCCCGATACTCATTACTGGCAAGCTCCTTATGCAATAGATATAGAAGCAGGAAATCGAATGAGATCAGGAATTCCCACCCGATCTTAGAGCTACGTAGAAAAAATACTATGAATCTTTGTCAGGCCTTGGCAAGCTCAATATATCCAGGAACTCGAATCCAAGTAATCGTGAGAACACAGAGTGGATCTGTATGGTTTTGGTGATGCCTCGAAGAGCGCGTTTGACGCTTGTATAAATTCAGTTAGTACCGAAGTAACATTCAGTCGCACATAATCTGTGCTAAATCGAAAGTGGTACCACTTAGAACTATATCTCTACCACGCCTAGAGTTAGAGGCAGCGCTACTCCTCTCTCAGTTGTACAACAATGTTGGGATAGCTTGCGGAGGTAACATAGGCAAAGTACGACTATGGAGCGATAGTACAATTACTCTGGGATGGATTCAAAGGCAACTCTACGATCTCAAGATTTTCATCGCACCCCAACAGGGTGACAAAGATTCAAAATCTCACAGAGGAGGCTTTATGACAGTATGTACCATCTGAAAAAAATCTCGCTAACCTGCTTTCAAGAAAAGTAAGAGTAGAGAATCTACAGGAGAACAACCTTTGATAGCATGGCCCATAATGGTTAAAAGATCCAAATCCGCAACTAACCAGGAGCCTGATGAAGAGTTACCGGAGCTAAAAGCGGCGTCCGTGACTTTAACTGTCTTCAGAGGTTCTCTAGAAAAGAAAGAGCTTGAAATTGCTGAAAAAACTATCGCTCGACTTGTGCAACGTGAAACATTTGCAGAAGAGTTCCGCTGTCTCCATAACAAGAGAATACTACCACGCAACAGGCGGTGCTGACGAGAAAAGAACACCCAAACAAACTAGAACAGATTCTTGTCATGATCTGAGAAGCAACAATAAATTGTTTATCTAAGCATTATCAGCACGTTTTCAATTCAATTTCTAACAACTTTTATTTACTTTTAATTTACTCATTAGTGGTAGCCTGATTTATTGATTTTTTCGCAACAGTGAAGATAATGAGTTAAAACTTGGTAAAAATTTTTCTTTTATAGAGTCCTAACAATCGACGGCAAGGCTAATTTGGCATGAGGACATTTTTCATATTACATATCCTGCTATATATGTACTCTTTACCAGTGCCTAATTTTAAGATATCGCTAAATGCAACGCTGTAAAAATGGTAATATTACATAAGTAATACGTGTAAAAATTACAAAATTTATCTAATGGAAATATAATATAATATATAAGATTGTGCAATTTTACAAATATTAATATTTTTACTTGTAATTGTGTAAATATATATTTATTATAGATGGAAAATTATAATAACAATAGTATATTTTTAGTATAGTTTTTATGTAAATGTACAAATTTTTATAATATTCTATATAACACAATAGTAATATATTAATATTTTTACGTTCACATGGACAACACAACTTAAGAAAATCGTAATTTGATGAGGGATTATGTATAAATAATTCTATACAATTAATTTCAATTGTAAACTTACTTTTGCAAATCGTTTAATTACTATAACTAAAAAAGAAAAGTTTTATTTGTAAGTTATAACTTTACTTAAATGTGAAAATATACATCCTTAATAGTTGGTCCCAAAATTATCCTTTATAATTGTTTTACATGTAATTTTTTGACAGTGTGGCTAGAGCCATTCGAAAGAGCATTGTTTATACCCGTTTGTATCTCTTTAAATTGTTTGTTTCTCAAAGGAATCGGAAGTGCGGAATTTTCAAAAATCCAAGAAGTATCCCAAAATTAAATTGCGCACAACTTTCAAACTAAAGGAGAACAAACGAAAATGTCAACGAGGCATTCGTGAACAAACGATGAGCAAACGAATGCAAAAAAAAAAATCGATTTTTGAATATTGGGGGGCCAGCTTCACACAGGTGCCTATAACCTATAATTTGTACAGTAGAACCTGAAATATCTGACATGATTTTTTTTAATCTCTTTGATTGTTCGACCTCATTATCGAACACAGCACTAGCACGTCGTGAGAATTCGATGATGAGATCGGATAATTCAAGAGATTAAACCACGATATCAGATCCATATTCTGTAATAGATTCTAATATTTATGTCTTTATGTTATGTATAAAAAGCAATAATTATTTAAGTGTTTTATTATTTAATTTGTTTATTATTTTAGGTAAAACTGGTGCGTATTTATAAGAGAAAAATTATTAAGTGATATTAATGTAGAAGACATTAAGAATGCTATACTACAAGTAATAAATAAAACTATGACGCTTAGAGCAGCTGCAAGTGCCTATAATATAAAACCGAACACATTATTTTATCGTTTAAAAAATTATAAAAAATTATAAAAAATTATAAAAAAATAATAAAAAATTAAAAAGCAAAGAATGTTCTTCAAAATTTTCGGTTAACCAGATGGTTACAAATGCCGAAGAAGAAATATTAGAAAGTTATTTATTGAAAAGTTCTAAAATTAATTATGACTTGACATATCACCAAGCCAGAATTCTACCATATGAATATGTCGTAACTTTAAATAAATATCCCTCTAAGTGGCTGAATAACTGCATTGCTGGACTAGACTGGATGAAAAGTTTTGTGAAGAAGCACAAAAAATTTTCGTTGCAAAAACCGGAAAATACGAGCCTATCTAGAGCAACCAGTTTCAACAAATATAATGTAACAGAATTACAAAATAATTATGAGAAAGTACTTCGCTCATCTCAGTTCACTCCTGATCGTATATACAGGGTATCTCGTAAGATGGGTCGAGGCCATTGGGAGCGGATCAAAGAGAACAAAAAATTCTTATACCATTTTGAGATACTTGCTATAGTTTTCAAATTAGAAAAGGAAATGTCTAAGCCAATATGCGGTTAAGTTCGCGCCGCGCGAATTCATAAGATGGCCCACACTCGAGCGGCAGCGGCGGCGGTGGGGAGGGGGAGTGCGCAGGGAGGGGAAAAAAGTGCGCGTTGCCTGGCACAGCCTGGCATGGACTTCAGAGTCTGATAATAGCTAATAAATGTATGGTAAAATAATACCAATCAAATGTTTGGTTAAAATAACCAAAAATAATGTCGCTTTTACAAATATTTAATAAGTATTACCAAACTGTTATCATTTGATATTACTTACTATTAAATATTTGTAAAATTACATTATTTTTGGTTATATTAACCAAATATTTGATTGGTATTTATTCTAACAAAATATTTCATATATATATTTATATATATTTCAATCTTTTATTTCTACATAATTTCTTATAAAAAAATTCCTATGCTTATATTACTCCTAAGAATGCTCATATTATTCTACCTAGAGAGTAATATGAGTACCAATATTTGCATTAAAAGAATCAATTTCAATATTAAAATACGTAAATCAACAAATCAAATGTACATAAGATCTTTTAATTCTTCAGTATGCTAGATATCAAAATGTTTCCTTAAAGTGCTCATAATACTCTATCCTACATTAATTATTTTTTATGTCAAAATCGGAATCAGTAATTCAAAAAAACCTCTTTGAAACCAATTATTACGCGTATTAGACAATTTTAAAACCAAATCCGTCATTTTTAAATTCTTAATTCTGAGATCAGAATCGTGTTTAACGATCCAAAAAACTTATAAATTCAGATTTTCGTAATGATATAATCTTTCATTTTTGGCCACTTTTTCAACAATCGATCTCATTGTAGATTGATTCTATAGATAATATAGAAAAAAGTTTGAAAATTTATTTGTTTTAAATTTAACACTTTGTATCTTCTAAACGAATTAATTGAATTTAAAAAATCAAACATAGGAATGTAAAAAATTGAAAAACTTTTCTAATGTAATGTATCATTCAATCCCCCTTCCAATTTGAAATCTTTTAGGGATTGGCGCCCCTACTAATGGAGTAAGTTTTGGTTTAACTTCGAAGTTGAAGATAAGAATTATACGAGTTCGTCAAAAGATGTCCCCCTTTCAATATATATCGACTTATTTTTGCATTTTTTCAAAAAATTATTTTTGTAGGAATTATTCAGTCTGTTTCATTTTCGATGGGCCAATCTGTATGTGTATAATATTTCAATTATAAATTGTCTATCAAGATTTTATTCTTTATCTTTCAATTCTTCCTAACATCATATTAACAAAGGGAAGGAATATTAAAAAGTATCGCAAATAATAAAAAGAATAACATTAGATATATATATAAACTTATTGTCATAAATAATAAAAAATTACTGTACATTTATTGGACTCACGGTGGCTTGCTTCTTTTTAATACACTGTTTTGCTTGAATTTCCCTCAGTTCGTTTCTTGCGTTGCTTGATTCATGTTCAATGGATAAAGAATGGCCAGAAGGCGAAGAACCTATAAAAAAATGTAATATATATCACCATAATACAAAATGATCCATCATGATTACTTGAAATATTATTATCTTGAATAATTATTTTTTCAAAAAAAAATTGTCTAGTTTTTAAAAGACTGACAAAATAACATTAAAAAATGCCTTTAAATCAGTTTTTTTAGAAGTAGTTTTTTTTACGGCTCATGCCTATTGCAGCTGTGTTGGATTGTGACGTCAAAAGCAAGAAAAATACATTTAGAAAATTCTTGCAAACCATATTAAAATGTATTTTTTAATAAATCAACATTTGCAGTCAAAAATACTTATCAAATAGGTACATTGAAAACTCTCTTTGTGTTCGATAATCAATAAATAACCACACAGGTGACTAGGGGATTGCAAGATAGCAAGGTGACACGTGTAATTGGAAAATCTTAGATTAGACAGAAAAAGAAATAGAATAGCGGGCCAAAGGATAGACATGTAAAAATACAAAAAGTGAGAAGCCACAAAGAATAAAGACGTGAAAGGCAAGAAGGAAATTAAAAGAGGTTAGTTAATACACAGTATAAAAAATAATTGAGTTCGGAATTTTATCAAGTGCGAAGATAAAAAAGTAGAGACGCAAAAGAAGAAGGTGTTTGGAATTATCAGAACATCTAATGATAAAGCAAAATCGATAAGACACGAATTAACTGATCAATACACATTGGAAAATTAATGAATAATCTAGAAAATGACAAATGTACGAATAGAGGAATATAGGGAAAAAAGGAGAAAAAGGAAGGAAGTAACAAAGGTAAAATAATCTTGAACCATTTAATTGCAAAGCCGAAAGTTGAAAGCAAGGGAACATCAAGCAAGAAAGGAAGAAATAAAACTGAAGATAGAATAGAAACAGAAAGCGAATTCTTAGGAAAATTTGAAAGTCACAAGGAAAGTCATAAGATTACCTACAAAAAAAGGAAAATCCTACAAAGAAAAAGAAGCACCATCAAAGGAGAATATAAAAACATGAAGTTTAGGAGTTTATAAGAGACGTAAAAGAAGAGTTGAGAAATATAAAAAAAGAAACAAAGAACTCAAGGACGAATGAAGAAAGAAAGAAGAGTGACGGGAAGGAAGAACTACGGAGGTGGAGAACAAAATAAAAAATGTGTTGATGGAAGATGGAATAAATAAGAAATTACAAGAAAAAAAATTAGAAATAGCAGAAAAAGCGAGAGAGAAAAAAGAAAAAAAGGACATTATAATAAAAGGCTAAGAAATAACAAAAAGAAGTACGCAAGAGATGGCAGTGGAAAATGAACGAATGTGAGGTGAACATAAAAGAAGCGTTCTAGATGAGGAGAGGAACAAAATAGTAACAGCAAAAATAGTAACAGCAAAGCTTAAAAATAAAAAGTAAGAGAGAGGAATAATAATAAAAAAAAAGAACTTAAAAGATAAAGACGTATTTATGGACAACAACCTAACCTAGAAAGAGAGGCAAAAAGATATTACGCATGATAACAGAAGTTGAAAAAAGCAAAAGAATTAAGATAAAGATTGATTACAAAAAACTATAAGTTAATAAGAGAAAGTTTGTCTGGAAGAGAGAGAAAGACTTAAAAAAATAAAATTTTTAGAGCAGACAGAGCTGTATAGGCCCTATTGAGAATACAAGTATTTGAGTTCAGCGCGTTTCTGTACTCGAGTGTACAGACCAATACTTTTATGCGTGACTGTACTGTACTCGACTCAAGCGCGGCTCGGAAAACTTCGACTCTCATCGTAATTAACCGATATCCGTTTAAAGTGATCTCTCTCGCAGTCTCTGCTTGAATTCCGAAATGAGAGGACAGCACGCTCGCGGATTATAAAATTTACTTTTCAATAAATTACGTTCATTTATAAGTTTCTACTTAATTACTGGCTCAACCCATCCAACCACGCTCTGCTAACAAGAAGTCTTATCAGGTTATGGGCCCAGTTAACGGTCAACTAAACTGCGTGAGTGTTGAGCGAATCTTCGGCGAGTATCACGTGGCGCAAAACGGAAGTTGGCCATTGTTCAAGTGCTGAAAGTTAACGTGTCGGAAGCGTGCAAGTTGAAAAACTCAAATCCGCGATGTCAGTCGGCATCTCCGTAAAAAGCATAAAGCCATTCGACGGTACGAATTTCCAGGGCTGGAAAGCTCAAGTAAATGCGTTATTCGTAATGAACGACGTTCTTGATGTCGTTGATGGCACAAGAGCAGAGCCTGCCGAGGGAGAAGGACAAGCGGCCGAGGTGAAGAGAAACGTGAAAGACGATGCAACGGCGAGATTTATAATCCTGTCGAATCTCGACGAGACTCAACAAGTGTGTGTGCTCTCGTGTACTTCCGCAAAAGAAATGTGGGACAAACTATGTTTGATTCATGAACAAAAGACAGTGACAAACAAGCTGGGTCTGCTGCAGAAATTTCATGCTTATCGGATGAGCGAATCGGACACGGCGACTCAGCACGTAGCCAGGGTGACAAACATGGCGTGTCAACTTAAGGACATCGGAGAGAACGTATCGGACGCCACAATTATAGCGAAAATTCTCTCAAGCTTGACTACAAAGTTCAGTACATTGCAGGTCGCCTGGGACAGTGTGGACCCAGAACGACAGACTCTCGATAATCTACAAGAAAGGCTGATCAGAGAGGATACCAGGCTCAACGGTGACGAAGAGAAGTCGGAAGCACTGACCGCGACAGCCAAAAATCGAAGCACCAAAGAAACAAAAGGTGCTAAGAACAAAAAACCCGAAAATAAAAAGGAAACGAAGGAAGTGCAGTGCTACAAATGTCAAGAGATGGGACATATCGCGAGACAATGTCGAAACAAGCGGAAGCTACGAGATGACGGCAACAAACCTCGTGACTGCGCATTTGTAGTCGAATCAGGTAAAAGTTCGGACAAATCGATCTTGAAAAGCGCGGGAAACGCAAGTAAGCTCTGGACACAAAGTCACATAATGACGGCCGATCCAAGCGATGTCTGGCTGATCGACAGCGGTGCATCGAGGCACCTAACTTACCGACGCGACTGGTTGACTGACTACAAAACAGATGGTACTGGCGCAACGATATCACTCGGTGATAATCAAATCTGCAATGTCGCCGGCGAAGGCACGGTGCGAATCAAAAGGCTCATCGACGGTGTTTGGCAAGACGCACGAATTGAAAAAGTGTTACACGTGCCGAAATTGCGCAAAAATTTATTCTCGGTCGGAATGTGCACAAAGAAAGGATTCGGCGTGCAATTCAAAAATAATTACGCCGAAGTTGTGCGTGATGGCAAGGTGCTCGCGATAGGTGCAAAGCAAGGCAACGACGTGTATCGCATGATCTTCAAGGTCACGAAACAAGGGAGCGTCGAAGAAGCGAACATAGCTACAACAAACTTAACCGTGTGGCATGAACGACTAGGACACGTCGGAAAGCGCGCGATTCGCGAATTAGCGAAAAAAGGACTTGTAAGTGGAGTATCGTTTACGGACAAAAATGACGTTTTCTGTGAACCGTGTCAAATGGGGAAATTGCACAGACTGCCATTCAATAAGAAAGTGGAGCGAAACACGAAAATTAAACCCGGAGAAAAAATTCACTCTGATGTCTGCGGGCCGATGTCAACGAACTCTGTGGGTGGATCAAGATACTTTCTAACCTTCAAGGACGAAGCGACCGGATACCGACACGTATACTTTATGAAGAAGAAATCCGAGGTTCACCTGAAATTCAAAATTTTTGAAAAAATGATAGAGAACAAATTCGGTCGAAAAATAAAAACGCTTCGTTCGGATAATGGTCGGGAATTCCTTAACAAAGAAATGAACGAATATCTCGAGAAATGTGGAATCCATCAGGAGAAAACGGCACCGTACAATCCGGAGCAAAACGGGAGAGCCGAACGCGACAATCGGACGATAGTCGAAAGTGCGCGAACGATGTTAATCGCGAAGAGTCTACCACTGACTCTATGGGCAGAAGCGGTAAATTGTGCAGTATACGTTCTTAATCGAACCGTGTGGACGACTGGTACAGTAACACCGTACGAAGCGTGGACTGGGAAAGTCCCAAATCTGAAGCATCTTCGAATCTTCGGCTCAGACGCGTACGTGCACACTCCCAAACAGTTTACGCAGAAATTCGATGCTCGAGCGAGTAAACAGATCTTCGTTGGTTACACGGAAGAATCGACGAATTACCGAGTATACAATCCGAAAACGAAAAGGGTCAGTGTAGCTCGCAATGTCATATTTAATGAGAAAGTCGGCAAACCTCTGGCGGAAACGAATCCAATGGAGGAAGAAAATGAAATAATACTTCCACTACCAAAAGCCGAGAACGAAGAAGAGAACGGGGGCATCGGCCAAGAACAAGCAGAAGTGGAAAACGAACAAGAGGCCTGCGAACAAGAGGATACGTCGGACCTGGAAAATCAAAGAGCTCTAAGAAATCGCTCGACAATTCAAGTACCGAGTAGGTACCGGCATGATGCATATGTGGCCGAGTACATCGTACCACAAACATATGAAGAAGCGAAGAATAGCACCGAAGCCGCGCAGTGGGCGAGTGCTATTCAAGACGAACTTCAAGCTCACGAAGAAAGTAGCACTTGGAAACTCGAAAAAAGGACGCCGGAAATGAAGCTAATCGACTCGAAATGGGTTTTTCGGGTGAAAAAAGATGCCGACGGGAAGCTGCATCGATTCAAGGCACGGTTGTGTGCGAGAGGCTTCATGCAAAGAAGGGGGATCGACTTCAACGAAACATTCTCTCCAGTTGTAAGGTACGATTCGTTGAGAATACTGCTAGCAATAATCACCTCGAAAAATCTTGAAGTAATGCAGTTTGACGTCCAAACCGCATTCTTGTACGGAAAATTGGAAGAGACAATCTTCATGCAAATTCCGGAAGGATTGAAGATAGAAGAAGATCCAAGAAATGTCGTGTGCAAGCTCCAAAGGTCCCTCTACGGTCTAAAGCAGGCTCCAAGGTGTTGGAACCTGAGGTTCACAAGTTTTCTGAGTGAGTTCAATCTAAAAGAGTGCGATGCGGATAAGTGCGTGTTTACCGGGAAATACAAAAACGACGAAGTGTATCTGGCGCTGTTCGTCGATGATGGGCTAGTAGCCTCAAAAAACGTAGAGACGCTTAAGAAAATAATTCAACGACTGAGCGAAACGTTTAAAATAACGGTCGAGGATTCAAATGTTTTCGTCGGGTTGCAAATCGAACGCGATAAAAGAAATAAACGGCTAATTATTCATCAGAGCGAATACACGCGGAAAATAATTGAAAAGTTCGGAATGGCGGAAGCGAAACCAGCAAATGTGCCAGCAGATCCGCACGCAGCACTATCTCCTAGCGAGGAGAACGACGAAAAATCCAGCAGTGTGCCGTATCGCGAAGCAGTCGGGTCGCTAGTCTTTTTAGCTGCTGTATCGAGACCGGACATCGCGTTCGCGGTAAACTCCGTGAGCAAGTATTTGAGCAATCATAATGCTGCGCACTGGCGAGCAGTAAAGCGAATATTCGCGTATCTAAAAAGCACAATCGACTACGGTATCGAATACTCAAGCGGCGGCAGCAATGTAGAATTGATAGGTTTCTCAGACGCCGATTACGCCGGAGATATCGAGACGCGAAGATCCACGACAGGATACGTTTTCTGTCTCGCAAACGGAGCTGTCACGTGGTCGTCGCAGCGGCAACGACTGGTGACGTTAAGTACCACGGAAGCCGAATACGTGGCAGCATCAACAGCAACACGAGAAGCGATTTGGATTAGGAAGTTGTTATCCGACATCGGATATCCTTGCGACAAAGAAACAACTCTATACGTCGATAACCAAAGTGCAATTCAGTTAGTCAGGAACCCGGTATTTCATAAAAGAACGAAACATATCGACATCCATTTTCACTTCGTTCGCGAAAAAGTAAATGAGAAGGAGATTATAGTCGAGTACGTTCCGTCCGAAAATCAACGCGCGGACATATTCACAAAGGCGTTGCCGCGAGATCGTTTCAAAAGCATATGTAATAAGTTAAACATTATAACGATTCACGAGAAACGCTTGAACGGCGGCAGTATTGAGAATACAAGTATTTGAGTTCAGCGCGTTTCTGTACTCGAGTGTACAGACCAATACTTTTATGCGTGACTGTACTGTACTCGACTCAAGCGCGGCTCGGAAAACTTCGACTCTCATCGTAATTAACCGATATCCGTTTAAGTGATCTCTCTCTTGCAGTCTCTGCTTGAATTCCGAAATGAGAGGACAGCACGCTCGCGGATTATAAAATTTACTTTTCAATAAATTACGTTCATTTATAAGTTTTTACTTAATTACTGGCTCAACCCATCCAACCACGCTCTGCTAACAAGAAGTCTTATCAGGCCCAAACAGAGCGAATTAGAGCTCATAGGGCTGTTCCGCCAGAATCAGCGGGAAATGACGGAGTAAAGAAGAGGAGGCGGAAATATAAAGGATAAAAAAAAGCAAACACAGCTACATGAAACATAAGAAAACATAAAGACGAAAGAAGCCAAATTCGAAAAATAAAAATTAAATTGATTTTGGGAATGTTGCAGGATTGGGCGACAAAGATACACAATTCCGAATTTATATTAGGAACATAATTGAAATAGTCGAGAGAGAGAGAGAGAGAGAGAGAGAGAGAAAGGGGGGAGGGAAAGGAGGGAGAGAAAGAGCATCAAAGGAAAAGCAATGGGAGGAATTATCACAGAAGTAAAGAATATTAAGGAAAAGAACGAGAGTAAAATAGAAAAAACAAAAACGGAAAGAGTAAAAGTGACGAGAGTAATCATAGGAAAAGACAAATAAAAATTAAGTATACAATAAGCAAGGAATAGCTAAAATTATAAAAGAGATTATAACTTTAATAGTAGGATGATAAAGAAACTCTTTTAATGAGAAGGGGAAGGGATTTTAATGGGATGTTAGGATTTAAAATGGATTTTAGGATAAAGAGTAAAGGAACAATTATATGCGAGAAATGATGGGGATGAGATAAGCAGAAAGTCAAAGGATAAGACAATAAACGCAGAGAGCAACAAGTGGCTGGAAGAAGTAGAAAAGGAAAAATAGGATAGTTTGAAATACAACTGGAACTGAGAACGCAGAATTTATGTATATAAGAACAAGGGAGAGAATTTAGTAATTAATTATGCAATAAGAAATACAAAAGAGAGAAGATTAATAGATTGTAGAAGAACAGAATCATCTACCAATTTGTGTTTATATTTAAGCAGAAGACTCAAAGATATAGAGAAAAATATAGAAGAAAATATTAAGGACAAAAATCTTAAACAACAAATATGGACAAAGAAAGAGATTAAGAAATTTGAAGAAATTTAAAAATCACGGAATTTAGAGAAACAAGATTAAAGGTCTCATGGAGTTAAAAGAAGGAATAAAGATGTAACTACCTAACTTTTGTACGAATATAGCTCGTCTGTCTTAATCGGAACGCAAAAAAGGTTCATGCGGGAAGCGAGATGCAAATTAAATGGACTAGGCATTTATTATAATAACAAAAATGCAGTTTATGGTAATATTGATATGTACAATGTGTTTGTAACGCTTGAGTTGCATAAGCTGGTTTAAATACAGATGAGGCGCGTATCGTGGCACACGCGGAATGAATATGTGTTTATATGTATGTGTGACGGTAAATATGTATGTGTATGTGTCATTAAATGCAATTCGCAGTCTGTCATGGCAAATATCACAAACGGCTTTTACTGCACACGTAATATTGGTGTGTCGGATGGAGCGCGGGGCGCGAGCCGATCAATCAGCTGCGCAACGCGTCGCATGGCTGATTGGTTTACGCAAATGCAAGTACATATCAAGCGCAAATCGTGGTTCTCGTAGCGCAGTACACCGGCGAGCGTCCTCAATGCAATGGGGAATTTATGCGGCGGAATTTTTGACGGCCACGAACCCTCGGAGGCGAAAAAATCTCCATCTCTAGTTATTATACCATTGAGGCAGATGCTGTCGCATTAGCCACCGACTGTCGAGAAAACTCAACGGAGACAAAGTACTCTCTATTCCCTAATTCTTATCGATGTGACAAGTGTGAATTAGCGGAGGCTGGTCGGCGGCCGAAAATGCTTGGGATAAAATATACTCTATCCCAAAATTCTCGTCGGCGCAGCGAAATATAGGAGAGCTATAGGTTATTCGCTGTCGAGAACGCTCGATAGTGATAGAGTACTCTCTACTTTTTCATTCAATTAAGCCGATTGCTAGGATTCGGAACATGTTGGAGTGGATCAGGAGCAGGAACGGAATAGCCGTCGTTGCTAGCAATTCGCGGCTTATAAACGGATTGTTAGTCCCGCTCGTATTGTTCCGAAGACGCTTGGCAATTAACAATATGAGCGGGAAAGACGTCGGTCGGTGGTAATTGGTCGGTTTCGGAAGTCTTCAACGAAACGGCTGTCACCCGTATACTTCATTCATTTTTGTTGGTAATTTATGGTAATTTCCATATGTGTGCAGCAGCACTGTTCTGACATCTTTTATAGCTCTATTTTCCGTTTGTAAAAAGAAAAACTTATAATTTTTTTACTTCTTTTGTGTTGGCCTTTTATAAGTTTCAGAATAAAAGTGTTGCTAAATTAAATCTCTAAATTAACTTAAGCGCCCACGAAACTATAATTCTAACAGGTTATAAGCTCAGAGACGTGGTAGGCGTAAGAAATAGAAGTGTGTCAAAAATTCTTGAAATTATTTTAAAGAGACTGTTGCTAGTTAAAGCGGTTAATAATACGTGTAAGTTTTTAAATAATTGATGAGATGGATCAAGTTGCAATACCAGTTATCAAACTAAATGGAAAAAAATGGGTAATTTAGAAGTTCTAAACTTCAGTTCTAAAAAGATAATATTTATACGACATAGTGAATAGCCAACAGCCGTGACCGTCTGAAGCAAATAAATAGGCAGATTGGGACAGAAAGGACGCAGAACTCAAGAAATATTGGTGACGCGAATAGAACACGGACTGTTAACCCATTTGTTGTCATGCAGCACGTCAAAAGAAATGCGGTTGAAGTTGAAATCAGTATACGATAAGAAATCCGTTGTATGGTAAGTGTTCACCTATTTCAACAAAAATTTTTCATGCTAGAGTTTGGAGAGATGATGTCAACATACATATCACAGTTGGAAGAGATAAGGAATAAACTAAAACAAACAGATAAGGAGTTGTCAGAATAAATAATGATGACAAAAGTAATAATGTCGCTATCTGAACCATATAAGCATTTTAAGTCAGCTTGGGAATCTGTACCTATTGATAATCAAAATCTTGAGGAGTTGACAGCAAGATTACTGGTGGAAGAAAGAATGAAGTCATTAGAAAGTGCAAATGTGTTAGCGAGTACCAGTAGTCAAAGAAGCTTTAGGCATAATAAAGATGATAAAAATTTTAAGAAAATAAAATGTTTTATATGTCAAAAGCATATAGCCAAACAGTCAAAAAAAAATTAAAGACTCAAGAATGAATATGAAGAACTGCACCTATTGTAAAAAGATTGTCCATGCAAGTGAGAACTGTTGATTTCGGAAGTTAAAGGAAAAGGATAAAGAAACGAAAAAAGATAAAGACAGAAAACAAATCTGAAGTTCAATCAATTTCGAGGATTGGTTTATGAGTACTGGAGCAAGCGAACACATGTGCAGCGACAGGAAAATATTCAAGACAATGAGTGAAAGACAGGTAACCAGAAGAATTAAAATAGGTGATGGAACTAAATGTTAAAGAAATAAGAACTATTATTTTGTATGCTTAGACTGAATCAGATTTCATAAAAACCATTTTGTCAGACATCCTGTACATGCCAAATCTAGAATTTAATTTGTTCTCGGTTAGACATGCAATAAATAAAGATTATTAGTTAATTATTACAAAATAGTAAATATTGCGAGATTTTATATAAAAATAGTACAGTTAGAGCCATAGCAGAACGATTTAATAAATTCTACAGAATAAATTTTAGAAGAGAAAATGAGATATCAGGATCAAGGAACAACGATGTTAGTTTGCTGTGTAATGCGAAACAAGATTATTCTGATACATCAAGCTATCTAGCTGATAAAGTAGAGACTTTCGTCATGACATCGTCGATTCGCATACCAGAACATGGATCAAATAAAAAAAATTTTAACAAAAAGTGAAATAAAGTACATAGAAGACGACGCAAGATATGCGAAAAATGCATATCTTATGCAACAAGGAAGCAATACAAAAAGCCTTTTTACACAAGCAATTCAAGAGCAAAGCGAGCTTTGGTTCATGCAGACGTTTGTGGTCCTATGCAGAAGACTTCTTTAAGGGCGGCTATGTAGAAGACCTCTTAGAGTTAAATATTTTCTGCTCATAAAGGACAATTTTTCATCATATCGATATGTATACTTGTATGTACAATATGTACGAGTATACTTTATGAAATGCAGGAGATGAAGTCAAATCAGAGATTTATTAAATTGTCACAATGTGAAACTAGCTATAAAATAAAAGCTTTGAGAACGGACAATGGCTTAGAGTTTGTCAAAAAATTATAAGAATACTGGAACACCATGGAATCCGGCATCAAAGATCTGTAACATTTTCCAACAAAACGGTCGGGCTAAACGGGATATTGGACGTTGAAGCAGCTCGTACAATGATATATAATATGAATGTAAAGTTTTGGGCAGAGGGGTCATAAATTCTGCAGCTTATATCTTAAATAGAACAGGTACTAATCCAGATAAAGGAAAAACCCCATATAAAACTTTCTTTGAAAAATCAATAAATCTCTATGAGTTTAAAGCTTTTGGTTCAAGAGTAACAATACTCAAATTCCAAAAGAGAAACGCCTAAAGTAGAACTCGAAGAGAAGAAAAGAACAGCTGATCGGTTATAGCGAGGATGTAAAAGATTATCGAATACACTTTTCGAGTGCAAATAAAGTAGAGTATCATATCTTTTTACCTGATAAAAAATATATAAAAGATGTTCAAAAAAACACAGTTTTCTGCAGATGAAACCTACGAATATGACGGCATTTGTAAAAGAAAAGTTGATCCTGCTGAAAACAGCAATCCTGAAACTAATCCTGGAAATGAAAGTAAATATTCTAAAAACAAAACTCTAATAGATCAAGAGGAGAGTACAAAAAATAGTTATGTTTCTTGCGACAAAAATGAAGACAAAACCCAAAATAAAAATACAATCCAAGAAATAAGACTACTCGCAGAAAATCAGCAAAGCTTGAAGATTATTATCTGAATTTCTTGACTGTATTGAAAGAAGAAGAACTAAAACCTATGATGAAACTATGAGTAACGAATCAGATGAATGGAAGGCAATATAAGAAGAAATTAGGGCTTTAGAAGAAAATAAAACTTGGAAATAAAAAGTCGGAAGATTGTAACACAATAAAATGGTGATGGGATTTAGACGTAAAAGAAATGAATGCGATAAGTTAATATCCTATAAAGAAAGATTAGTTGCTAGGAGTTTCCAATAAACATAATAAATGTAGATGTTTTTGAATGCTTATAGTCCTAACAAAATTATCATCTGTAAGAATATTTTTAGCAATGAATATAATATGCAAATTTTTTAGTTAGATGTGTGTAGCGCATTTTTATATAGAGAAATTCGAGAAGATGTGTTACTTTCCATCAGAAAGTTTTAATCAACCAGGATCTGTTTATAAACTTGAAAAATCATTATATAGACTGAAAAGCTCACCAAAGAATTGGAATCGAAAGTTTAATAATTTGATGCTATCATTAAAATTTGTTAGTTCGAAGTACGAATATGTATTTATATTAAAGCGACTAAAGAATATAAGATTTTTATATTACTGTAAATGACTTATTATTAGCAAGTACTAATGTTAAAGAGATTGAAAATATAAAATTATTAAAGAAAAAATTAAAAATGAAGGATTTAGGAAAAGTAAAATAGTTTTTAGATATGTCTATTGTACAGAGTGTCTTAAAAGGAGAAATTGCAATAAATCAATCAACATATTTAAAAAATATTTTAGAAAAATATGAAATGCAAGATTGTATCCAGCATCCACACCTATGGATATTAATTTTCGACATGATTTGTTAAAAAGGAATGTATCAGAGAATTCTGAAATTGAGCGTAAGAAAATTAATAGGATCTTGTGCAATATATGTTCAAGACCAGATCTATGCCTCTCAATAAGTATATTAAGCAGGTATCAGACGTGTGTCAGTCAGGATTTGTGGAATACGTTAAAAAGAAAGTTCTGCGATATATAAAAGGCACGATGAATATGAATCTAATGTTTAAGAAACGCAATAAAAGAGAATATATCTGTGAATATTTTATTTATTTGTTAATGTCGTTGCGCTTGGCTTAGCATCGAGACACTATCGTGTCTCATGATAAAAAGTTATGAATAAAAAAAATTTGAAAAAATAATGCTTTTTTGTTCTTACAGAAATTTTGACACTGTCACCTTAAGTTTCTGTATTCCTTCAATAAGTTTTGCCGCTTTAAGAAATCTACTGAGTTCTCTCAGTTTTCTTTTTGTTTCATCACTTTCTTCCTTTTAAAATTCTGCTTTTTTATAAATAGTTTTTTCTCGTATTTTTATCTTTGTAACGATGATCTTGACAACTATGTCAAGGTCAAAATCATCAGAGCTGTCTCTTCTAAAGTGAATAATTACCTAAAAAAATTCCATTAGCAAAAGTAAATACATATATAAAATCTGTTTAAAAAACAATATTAAGAACCTTTATTTTAGACTGCATATGTGAGAAAACACAATCAATACTATAAAATTAAAATGCCTATTACGGTCGAAGTTGGATCTTGCTTTAAATAATTCAATCTTAAATTACTAATATACACTATATATGTACTTACATATATATCATATTGTAATTTTTTCGAACTGCGTGCCGGATTGTTTTCCCG
>NW_017305672.1:1389920-1400291 GCF_001594115.1 Trachymyrmex septentrionalis
ATATATATATATATATATATATATATATATATTACAAAGTACATAATATTTTTAAAAAGCAATTATGCATTTTTTTTTTACCGAAAATCATCTCATTATTCTACTATGTTTAAAAGTATTAAAATAATTTAAATATAATTATACCAAAAAAAATAAACAGTTAATAAATAAAACACTTTCAGTCTGGTTAAAATCAAAATAGTACTATTATTTTTCAAATAATGTTACAGTAAAATTTATTTATTTTTTATGATTTTGCCTCGAAAGGAAACCTTTTGATTAATATCTCCTTTTGATCATAATCTACAAAATATTAATTTCAACCAATTTGACCACTATTTCCATATAATTAGTGCAATATGTATGCTCTTAGCATATTAATTTTTTCATACTGATCAAGAGTGTCAAGAACACACACACACACACACACACACACACACACACACACACACACACACACACACACACACACACACAATTCGCAAAAATAGTTTTTTAATTACAGTTATCTAAAGTTATTTAAACATTTATTCTAATATTCTTTTCGCATGAAAATATGTAATATTACGAAAATAATACAAAATGATTGAACATAACAGGGCAACAGGAATCAAGCACGGTAATTCTTATGTAAACCAATACGGTTAATAAAATAATTCTATTAATAATTAATCCGCTCACTTTCGAGCCATCCTCAGAGAATATTATATTGTAATTACAAAAAGGTTTTTTACAAACTAATTTATTTCATTGGGCCACCTCCATCTATTAACGGAAACTATAATATAAAAACGAACTCTAATAACAATCTAAAATGTACTAAAATTATTAAAAGGTAAATTTGTTAAAAGCAAAAATGAGTTATTATAAAATATATATAATAGAAGGTAACTCACTAAAACAAAAATTCATCATATCGCAAACACTTAAATTCTATCGGTTTAGTCTTTGACCATTCAGCGAATCAGTCAATTATGTCAAAATTAATGAAGAACTTTTAATACACCTAAAACGTTAATTGCAAAGAAAAGGCAAAAAGAAGGGGAAAAAACTCTGATATAAATTATAGTCCAAATAGACATTAAAACCAAAACTGATTTTGTATCATTAAGGAGTCTTTAAGAATTAATTTATATTATGAAAATTATATTAAAGCACATATTTATTTATATATGTGTACAGGATGTAATTTAAAAAGCTTACAAATCATATGTAACACTATTTCTGATCAAAAACTAACTAGTTAAAATGTTTTGAGTTTTTTCTATAATACTCGATGAAGCAGTTATTACCGAGTGAAGTTAATCCAATCGGCGCTGTCCGTTAAATAGGCGCACGTCAGTGAGTCTGATAGTGTGCGTGAGCATACATTGATCGCATTCAGTAGACTCAACTGTTACGGAGCAGATCCGTGAACGCTCATTGCTTTGAATGATCTATACGCAAATAGCAACGAGTGCTTACGGATCCGTAATGTCTACTGCACACTGGATGCGACGAGCGATATCCAATAAGAGTCCTACTTTTCTTCGCCACGTGAGAAAGAGCATTCATTGGATATCGCTCGTTACGAAGGCAAGTCAATAACTTTGTAGAAAAACATAGTAAACATTCTTTTTGATCGATTTATTTTTATTTCTCAACATAGTCTCCTTTCAGCTCGATACACTTGATCCAACGATTCTCCAATTTTTTCAAGACGTCCGAATAATATGATTTGTCCAACCCATCACAATAAGCTTCTGTTTCGACGATGAGCTGCTCTCTGGTGGTGAATTTCTTTCCTTCGAAACATTTCTTCAGGTTTGGAAACAGGAAATAATCGTAGGAGACCAAATCTGGCGAATATGCTGAATGGGAAAGCAATTCGTAGCGGAATTCGTTGAATTTGGCCATCGGTACCGGGCACGTGTGAATCCGTGCATTGCTTGATGGAAGAGCACTTTCTTCTTCGCCAAATGAGAACATTTTTTCTTTAAAATGTTGAAACGATCCAATAAGGCTACGTAGTAATCGCCATTGATTGTTTTCTTCAACGGAAGGTAATTGATATGAATTATACCGCGTGCATTCCAAAAAACTGTGGCCATCACCTTTCCGGCCAACTTCACGGTTTTCATCTTCTTTGGAACTGATTCCCGGTGAAGTCCATTGTTTTGATTTCCTTCGTCTCGGGTGTGAAGTAATGGATCCATGTTTTGTCCAGTAATGAATCGACGCAGAAATTCATCTGGATTACGTTGTAGCATCTCCAAACATTGTTTTGAAATCGTCACACGGTCGCGCTTATGGTCCACAGTGAGCAAACGCGGCACCCATCTTGCCGATAGCTTTTTCATACCCAGTTGTTCGTGCAAAATTGAAATCACTGTACCATGTGATATCCCTGTGGCCAACAAGCTCGCGCACTTTCACTCGTCGATCAGTCAAAACAATATTGTGGACTTTATCGATGATTTCTGGCGTAACAGCTTCAATTGGCCGTCCCGAACGAGATGCACATGTGGATGTATGACCACGTTTAAATTCATTCACCCAATTGTATATAATCGCAAACACTGGTGCAGATGTGCTATGAACATTATCCAACTCGGCTTTGATTTCTTTCGGCGTTAAACCTTTCATATGTAGATGTTTGATCACTGTACAAAACTCGTTTTTTTCCATTTTGCAAAAAATACAAAGAATGTTCGCTTTAAATGGCTACAGAAATGAAATCACGCGATGAATTCCGCTCAAAATTTGACAGTAATAAGCTGAAAGCTACTTATCAAAAAGTAATGTGACATGACACTGCGAGTGCTCTCTAACAGATTTTCTAAGAACTTATTGACTTGCCCTCGTACTGATCGCTCACAGCGTCCGGTGTGCAGTAGGCATTACTATACTCTGTTCAACGAGAGAATGACTTCAGTTTGCGCATAGCAGGCAACGCTATGAAGACCTGCGCAAAACGGATAAGTTTTCGTCTGATTCGAGGTCATTCTCTTGTTGAACGGAATATAGACGCGCGGTTCACTGACGTGTGCCTATCTAAAGGGCGGCAATAAAGTTTTGAATGATAAATTTTGTGTTATCCATCCTGCGCCACATGGAGGCATCACCATTATTGTAGGACTTACCCATATGTAATGTGAAGTCCACGTAGCGCAGAATAGATAACGCGAAATTCATTATTCAAAACTTTAAATTATAAAAAAAAGTATTTGTCATTTCTGTTTTCCTAGTATGTATTATGTTAAACTAAATTTTATTAAATACTTAAAATTTAATTCTTAACTTATTATTTTATTGTTTAATTTTTCTTATTTAATTTATTATAAATATAATTTATCAAAATATTATTATAAAACACAATATTTTTTCTTACGTTCCAATATACATTGTATCACTGAAAATCTATATAGTATACATATAACGAAAAATACGCTTTCAGTACATAATTAGAGCATAATCTTTAAATGTATACCTGCCATATTGATTTCACCATGTTCATCGGTAAGTTATAAATTTCGCAGTGTTAATACGAGCACAAAAATTACATTTTATCAAAAAGCAAGAATTCACAAAGTAAAATAGCCAATGGTCAATAAAAATTCGAATATACCTTATAAGCGCATAATATTATTATTACTTAAGATAAAGTAATATTTTTAGTATATTCTTAGAATGTTAAATGTGTCATTTTAATAATATTTTATTAAAATTATATAATATTAAGTAATATTCTTTAAATAATGAACGATTATATGTGCGCAATATGTATAGAGACTTATGCATTGTAGGCGAGTTATATAAACAATATGATTGGAAACAAGACCGTTTATGTTAAATACATTACTTTAAATACGAAGCGCCACTACGGTCTAAATGTTAAGATGTTGAACTACTATATATATTTATTTAAATGAATTAATTTCAGAAATAATAATGCGTAACTTTCTATACATACCGGTTATTGCGAAGAATATTGCTAAGGTCTCAGTAGTCTAAAGACTTAGGACGTTCGCACGGAATGCAAGAGATCCGGGTTCGAGGCAAAATTTTTCGCAATAAGTTTATTACAGTTTTTTAAGATTTCGGAAATTTGGAAAATTTGGGGAGATTATTAATATTTCAGATTGATTGCGTTGAAAGTCCGACAATCATATCGGCACGCAATTATCATTTCTGAAATTAATTCATTTAAATGAATATATATAATAATTCAACATTCAGACCGTAGTGGCGCTTCGTATTTAAACTAATGTAAATAACATTTAATTTGTAAAACTATTATACTAGTTTATTTTAAGATTATATTTAAAACCTGAAAATGATTCTGGCGCACAGTTGTAGAACTATAATAGATATATACATAAAATCACACCAAAACGTTATTTAACTAAGATGCAGCATAGACCGATAATATTTGTCTGTTACTTATTGTAAATTCAAATTTCACTTACATAAAAATAATTAATGTTAATAAATATTTTAATAATATTTTAAGGATATTAAAAATATAATAGAATATTATATAAAGTGGATATAACATCTATAAAATATTTTTAGTAATATTCATATAACATTCTAGGAATATTTTGCACTTATAAGGTATTCCATCTTTTGTTGCTTATATATTGCAAAGATAGAGCTTATAAATAGTAAAATTCACTTTCTGGTTACTCAAGACAAATCTGTAGTTTGGCATCATTGTGTACACTTGGTTTCCTTGGTGGAATCCCTATACACCGTACACAGAGTCTAGCCACCAGATTCATGCGTATTAATATAATGAAATAAATCATTTTGCTTTGTAATAACATGGCGGAACCAATTAGAACTAAAGACAAAAAAACTACTATTACTACTTGCTATTACTACTACTATCGTTCAATGTGATTATATATGAGAGTGATAGATGCCATTTTATTATAAAAACAGTTTAAATACCAGACTCTGTATATAGGAACTGTAGTCATACTTTAGATCACCCTGTATATATTTATTAATATAGTCGAATATACCTTTGAATTATTCCTGCAAGTGAGGTCTGTCTATTTTAAAGAACTTAAAAAACTATTAGCAAAGTCTTAGATAATGTCAAAATTCGCGCACTTATAATAAATATAATACAAAAAATTATATATACAAAGTATATATTACATTTAAAGGGAAGACAGGTTGCCCCAAAATACCTAATGGAAGGTGAAAACGTTAGCATTTTACCACGCGAATTAATAACAAAAAATACAAATGAAAACTTAGAGAGAGACCGGAAACTAGCTTTCCAAAACACAAAAAAGTTCCATGATTACAACGTAGAACGCTTCAACAAAAACAGGAAGGAAATCAAGTTGGAGGCCGGAGACCTGGTATACGTAGAAAATGGGAACCGTCTGAACAGGAAAAAACTAGATGAAATAAGAATCGGGCCTTACAAAATCCAGAAGAAAATCTCAAATTCGATCTACGAAATCGACACCGGACACAAAAAAACAGAATCAAATTTTTTTCACATCACAAAATTAATTCCAGTGGTTGACAAAGCGAATTGACGAACAACCACGTTGGTTACCCGTAATTGTTCTTCCCCCGGGGGGGGGGGGGAGATATAAAGAAAACGGCGACACTCATTTATTCGAGTCGTCATTTTATTTAATTTGAATCTGCCGCGTTACTGACAGTTCGATCGAGATTATCGAATCGCAGACGACAATACGATGACTAGAGAAGGAGAATGATAATCTAACTGAGACCGCGTGGATGTGAATTTTCGAAGTGAATAATTGAGAACCTTAGCATCACCTGAAGTAAAAACTTTTAATGTTGTTTTCTGTTTTATTGCAGGTAATGTTACTTTTGGTATTTTGTGCAAATATTGTAAACAGGATAGAATAAATTGAAACTGTTTTATTGCAGAAACCCAACGGGTTTTTATTTTGACCACGAGAATATTATTAGTGTAGTTCTGTTATAGAACTATAACCATCCATTACAAAACAACATTATTGTGAATACCTCGAGAAAATATGGACAAACTAAGGTTTGACTTTAAAATGTGAGCAGCGTCAGATGGAAAATCAACAATGTTGTGCATAACCTCAATCGGCACACTAGATGGTCGTTCCTTCGCCATTCCGGATGAACATCAACCAGCAAATTTACATAAAGAATTAACAACATCACAGGTATTTGGCAGAGTAAAAAACACATTGAAAAAAAGAAATCAAGTTAGGAAAGTCTGGATAACCTTAACAGAAAAGTTGAAAAACGTTTATTTGGATGATGAAAATAATCTACTATTCGAAGATACTTATTTGGAAGAAATCCCAGAGGAAACAGTTGGAAGGTGTACTGCGAGCACGTCAGAAGACACAATAAAGAAATTGTTGGACAAAGTTTTAGAATCCAGACAACAAGCTTCTGAAATAAAAAACTTAAATAAAATTGCAAAGGATTTTATGATAGAAAAATTCGATGAGAAAACGTCCAATGCCTGCCAATGGATTAGTGAATTTGAAAAAGAATGTGCACGTTGTGTAGTAGAAGAAGATAGGGAAAAAATTGAAATATTTAAATTTTTCCTCGAAAAAGCAAGCGCTGACTGGTACAGTTGTATGATTTTGAAAAACTCAATATATAGAATCAGAATGGAGCAACTGGAGAAAAAACTTTATTGAAACATTTGGGAACAAAGGTTGGTCCCCTATTAGATATGCTTTTTCTTTTAAATATCTATCTGGTTCTTTGCTTGAGTATGCTCTGAAAAAAGAAAAATTACTACTTCAAATTAGAAAATATATGGATAATGAAACATTGATCGATCTTATCGCTATTGGTTTACCAAATTATGTATCGGACAAGATTGACAGGGAAACTGTGAAAGAAACTCAAGAACTTTACAATGAAATTAGTAAGTTAGAACATCTTGTTAAGAAAAATGACAATGAAAAGAAAGGAAAAGTTTTCCCTATTAATAAATTCAAAAAAGTGGAAGAAAAACTTCCATGCCAAATATGTGAAAATGCAAACAAAGGAAAACGTTTTCATTCTGAATCTGTTTGCTGGTTCAAAGATAGAGATGACAAAAATAAAAAAATAGAACTGTTAAAATCAGTAAACAATTCGAAACTAGAAATTGAATTAAATCAAGAAAACCAAAAAAACTGATAGCACCACCATTAATAAGAATCAAGCTACTGCTCAACGACACTTTGGAAATTTCGGGAATTTATGACTCAGGCTCAAATGTGTCACTAATAAATGCAAAATTATTAAAGATTAGACAAGAGAATACGGGAAATATACAAATGGTAAGCTTGAAAACTATTAATGGTGCAGGAAAAACAGAAGGTATAATTTCCTTGAAAATAAAAATTTTCAATATCGAAAAAAACATGAATGTTTTTGTTATAGACAACGAAAATTTTAACTACGATTTTTTAGTTGGCTTAGATTGTATTAAAAATTCTAGATTGATTCAAACTGAAGAACTAAAAATCATTCAGTATAAAAGCTCAGTTGAAGCTTCAGAGAAAAACTCAGATCAAAAGATTGAGGAAAATAAAAATGTCAACATTCCTGAGCTGCCAGGTGACATAAATGAAGAAATTAATAAAAAAAGCAAAAATGGAAAGAGTATAAAAATTCCTAAATATATAAGCTATACTCAAAAGAAATATGAAATAAACTTTAATGAAAATCTAAATACAAATGAATTTGAAATGATAATAAACCATTTAGATATATACCAGCAGTCTGAAATAGACAGGCTGATAAATGAATATAAATCAGTATTTGCTAAGGATAAATACGATATTGGCACTGTTAAAGATTATGAAGCACATATTGATCTGATGGAAGAAAAATACTGCTATAAACGACCTTACAGATGCACTTTCGAAGATAGAAAAGAAATAGAAAGTCAAGTGAGGGAATTATTGGAAAAGGGGTTAATAGAAGAATCATACAGCCCATTTGCTGCTCCAGTCACTCTGGCTTTTAAAAAAAACGAAAATGGAAAAACAAGATTATGTATAAATTTTAGAGATATAAACAAGATTGTTACCCCTCAATCGCAGCCCTTTCCACTGATTGAAGACCTGATAATTAAAAGTGTAAATTGCAAATATTTTACAACACTGGATATTAATTCAGCATTTTGGTCAATTCCCCTACGAATTCAAGATAAACCTAAAACTGCATTTGTAACCCAAGAAGGTCATTTTCAATGGACCTGTCTTCCCTTTGGATTAAAAACATCACCAGCGATTTTCCAAAGAATACTGAGTAATATTATAAGAAAATACAAACTCGCTGGTTCCGTGGTAAATTTTATAGATGACATATTAGTATTTTCACGAACATTTGCAGAACACATAATTAATTTATCAATGTTATTTGAAGCCATTAAAAAAGAAGGCTTTAAACTAAAATTTTCAAAATGTTCGTTTGCAAAAAACTATGCAAAATACCTAGGTCATGTGATTGAAGAAAACTCAGTAAAACCACAAAAAGATTACTTGGTGGCAGTAAGAAATTTTCCAACCCCTGAAACAAGGAAGAACGTGAGAGAATTTCTGGGGAAAATTAACTATCATCACAAATTTATTCCACATATAGCACAAATTTCAGATCCACTACATAATCTTCTAAAGAAAAACGTAAAATTTGTTTGGGGAGAGGAATGCAAAAAATCGTTTAAGGAAATTAAAACACTGCTTTGTTCAGAGCCAATTCTAAGAATTTTCGACCCATATTTACCTATTGAGATTTATACAGATGCAAGTATAAAAGGGATTGGAGCTGTACTGAAACAAGAAGATAAAGAGAAAAATAAGAGGCCTGTGGCATATTTTTCAAAAAAACTGAGTGAAGCACAAAAAAAAAAGCTATTTATCTGGAATGCTTAGCAATAAAAGAGGCAGTAAAATATTGGCAACATTGGCTCTTTGAAAAAAAATTCACAGTATACACTGACCACAAACCTTTGGAAGACCTAAATATTAAATCCAGAACGGATGAAGAATTGGGGGACTTAACATACTACTTACCTCAGTACGATCTGAAAATAAAATACAACCCCGGAAAATCTAACCAAGAAGCAGACTGCTTAAGCAGAAACCCGGTCTTGGAACCTAATGAAAACACAGATGACATTCTGAAAACGGTAAATCTTATAAATCTGAAAGACATAAAGAAGGACCAAAAAGAAAACCTAGATTTAAGGGGAAAAATGAAGAATATTAGATTGAAAAACGACATTTACTACAAAAAATCAAAAAGAATAGATAAGATTCTATATTGTCTGAAAAACTTAGCAAAATACTATTGTAATAAAAGATGTACATAATACTTATTGTCACTTGGGAAGAACGTAAATGATAAACAAGATATCTCCATTCTACACAGGAAAAAATATGATCAAGAACATAAAAGAATTTTGCGACAATTGCGCCATCTGCATAAAAAATAAATCAAGAAGAAATTCAAAATACGGTTTTTTGTCACACTTAGGTCCAGCTACTTACCCCTTTGAAATTATGTCTATAGATACCATCGGCGGGTTTGGAGTATCGAGATCAACAAAAAAATTCCTACACCTTCTAGTTAATCATTTTACTAGATACGCATACATCTTGACATCAAAAAATCAAACCGCCTATGACTTTATAAAACTAACAAAAAAGGTCACTGAGAGTAACGATATAGATACGATACTAACAGATCAATATCCAGGAATAAATTCGAAGGAATTTAAACAATTCTTAAAGAAGGGAAAAATTAAAATGATTTTTACCACAGTAGATGCCCCATTTTCAAATGGACTTAACGAAAGACTGAATCAGACCCTAATAAATAAAATAAGATGCAAAATAAATGAGAACAAAAAAAAAACCTGGACAACTATCGCACAAGAATGCGTAAAAAGATACAACGAAACTGAACACACTGTCACTGGGTTTGCCCCAAAATACCTAATGGAAGGTAAAAACGTTAGCATTTTACCACGCGAATTAATAACAAAAAATACAAATGAAAACTTAGAGAGAGACCGGAAACTAGCTTTCCAAAACACAAAAAAGTCCCATGATTACAACGTAGAACGCTTCAACAAAAACAGGAAGGAAATCAAGTTGGAGGCCGGAGACCTGGTATACGTAGAAAATGGGAACCGTCTGAACAGGAAAAAACTAGATGAAATAAGAATCGGGCCTTACAAAATCCAGAAGAAAATCTCAAATTCGATCTACGAAATCGACACCGGACACAAAAAAACAGAATCAAATTTTTTTCACATCACAAAATTAATTCCAGTGGTTGACAAAGCGAATTGACGAACAACCACGTTGGTTACCCGTAATTGTTCTTCCCCCGGGGGGGGGG
>NW_017305672.1:1401035-1429972 GCF_001594115.1 Trachymyrmex septentrionalis
GTGCGTGCGTGCGTGCGTGCGTGCGTGCGTGCGTGTGTGTGTGTAGGGTATATAAAGGGTACGGGAACCTTTGAGTATCATGAAAAATTATATTACGTAATATTACGTAAAAAATGTTTCAGGCCCAAGTTGTTGAATTTAAGAACTCTACTCACTACTGACTTTATCAGTTTGACTTTAGTATTGCCAAGGTCAGATTAAGATTAGATCACATCGATTTTTTTTTAATCCCCATTTTTGCATATTTTTCTAGCTTATCTCGAGAGCTTATCAAAACACTATAATAAAATATTTTTTAAGTGTTTTTTTAGTCATTAGATTTGAAGATTACAGTAACGCTGCCGTTACATGGTGTATCAGAATTCGCAGACACGGATTGCACAGCGGGATTGCATGTGCCAAAAGAAGCAACTTTTTCCTCTGGCTCAAAAATATTTTATAAAAACTATGCTATCTAAATATCACTATTTTGAATACAACTTGTTTAAGAAGAGGATTCTAACTGGTATCATTGAAAAAACGACTGAAAGTAAAATAAGTAGATTAGACAACTCGTAAATAATTATAATATTTATATTTATAATTATTTACGAGTTGTCTAATCTACTCGCTTATGAGATTCAAGTGGAGTCCGCTGATAACGGTCTGACAGATCTGAAAAGAGGGACCGAACGAGCTTCGCGAAAACTCGTAAACGCCAATAAACCCGGAAGGAATAACAATCTTAATACGGGCCCGAAAAAATGACAAGATTGCAAAAGACATTATAAATGTACCGAAGTCACGCAATAGTAAAAATCCAAGCTTTGTCGTTCCAGACTAACCAACAATTTCATCTTAGAAAAACAGGCGCCACGTCGCGTTTAAAAAATCATAAAACGAATGGGATAACTTCTCACGGTAACGTTATCTAAGATCGGACTCGCGACTGACAATGGTTGCCCTGCACGCAAAACTGGCTGTGCACGGTAACTGCCTGTTTATCTAACCATATTTTCCGCGAGAATAACAGAATTCGTCATCCGTCTAGAGTAATCTTGCCTTCTTAAAGAAAAACTTAAATCATTTCTTTTCTTCTCGAAATCTCTTTAACGATGCACTTTACCATAGATTAACAACGATAGGACGCTATAAAAATCATATATAAATCTATAGTTGTCTCGCTATATAAATCTCGCGTGACAACTAACTATTGCATCCTAGACAAAGGGCACTATGCCCTTTTTTTGGGATATAAATAGAGGTTCCGCGGAAGCGCAGAGCATCAGTATAGTCAGTATAGTCAATATAACCAGTATAGTCAGTACGAGAGTCGAAGAAGTCAGTCCACGTCGATAGCATTCACCCTGCTTGCGTCAGTTCCTGTGCAAAAAGTGCCTTGTTTGTCGCGCATCTCAGTGCTCACCTAATCCGTCATCGTACGCTGTGTGCTCTCATCCAGTCATCGTTCGCTGGACCACCCTCTTGGCGCTCTTGCGTGGACATGAGACTGATCATCGACTAACGTCAGTCCGGGATCCCATGAATCAACCACCGAAAGTAAATCGGCTTATTATTCCATCCGAGCGTGCGCGCGCCCTTCCCCGTATTTGAATACATAGCACATATATATATATGCGTGTACACAAGCATATAATTATTTTTAATCCTTCGATTATTATAGTGCGCGTCCGTAACACAAAAAAGTCCCGGGGACGAACCCCTTACGTCCGGGGCAATAGGCTGGGCCGTTCAGCACAAAACGTACCGACCGACGATTTTTTGAAAGTCTCGTACTCGCCAGTCAACGACCAATCGGAGCCCCTCGATCTAACCTTTCCCTCCGTACTTGACCCCGCTATCAGGAAAATCTTAAAGTATTCCCCTCCTCCCCTCAAAGAGCGATTCCCTCCCTCTCCTCCTCTCGAGGACCGCTTTCCTCTTCCTCCTTCTCTCGACAAACGATTCACTCTTCCGCTAAATCCGCTCCCGCCTCCTCCTTTCCAGATCCCGCGCCGATCGACTGGGATCGGCTTTTGTATTCCTCCCCTATCAATGAAGGAGATAGACTACTGACAGTCTATGGTATATTTCCGGAAATCCCACTCCTTACACCGTTCAGTACAAGCACCTCGTCCCGATGTGCTCCTGCACCACCTTTCTCGCCTCCAATCCTCAATAACCCAATATTTTTCTTTCCTTTTGTCTCTCCTCACACACACGCACACATACACAACTAAATAATAATAAGCTTTTTTTTTTATTTTTCATAACTATGTCTGTAAATTTAATAACATTACTTAAATAAATGTAACCTAATTATTAATTGAAAATCGCCAGCTTCCACCTTTTTTTTTAAGTTACTCGCTTCATTTTTCTCTTTAATTCCTGAGATCGCACGAGGTTCAGTCCCGGGTCAAAAGGATTAAGTTCCTTGACCCAAAAAGTAGGACCGATGTTCGCACTGTCCCTCGGAACAGGTGTCATAGCGTCCTTTCGGGACCTTGACCCATATTCCGGGACCGAAAAGGTGCGTATGACTTACAAATGTTCGCCTCTCCGCGTATACCTGCAAGATTGAGTCTAGCCGTCCTTCCATACCCTCTCCATTTTCCCTCCTGGTCTCATTGACCGAGTTTAAGAATTTGGACGTAACAATATCATGCATAGTTTTTATAAAATCTTTAGTAAAATAATAAAATAACATACATGCTCATACGCCGAACCACGCCGTGTGTGTGCGCCGCCTCTGATCCAAACGTAAAGCGCTTATTCGTTCTTAAAATTGCTCTCATTTAAAAAATACTGTTTGTACACAATTTTGCCAGAAAAAAAGTTGCTTCTTTTGGCACAATCACGCTGTGAAATCCGTGTCTACAAATTCTGAAACACCTTGTATAGGGTGTCCCATAATTCTTAATTAATATTTTTGGGAATGAGAGAGAGAATGAAATTTCGAATTAAACTTTTAATTCGAAATTTTATTCTCTCTTTCAGAAATATTAATTTCTTAATTAGTTTCCTTTTCCACTTTTGGCTCAGACCATTATTTATCAAGTTATTAACAAAATTCAGATAGCACGCAGCCGGAGTACGTAGGAGCGTAGCATACCAACTTCTCGTGCTTACTATACATTCTCTCGATTGAAACTTTATTCTAATTTTTCAAATAAATAAATAAATCAATCAATAAAGAGGTTGATAAATAAATAAACAAATAAATAAAAAATAAGCAAGAATTATAAATAGAAATAGAAATTACAAAAAATTAGAAATTGTCCAATGTGTTTTTTATTCTTATTTATTATTTACTAATTTGTTTGTTTATTTGTTTAATTTTTTTATTAAAATCTATTCGTTCAATTTAGTTATTTCATTTCCATAGCTAACCTAACAACGATGGGAAAAATCTAATTATAGAATGTTTAGCATGGGTATTACAAGAAGATTTATTGGAACAAAATATTATCAAAATAAATTATTTGTGAATAATTTGTTGATGCCTACCTATTTATTGATTTATTCATTTATTTAATTTATTCATTATTTGTAAGTACTTTCCGCGAGAAGTTGCTAGTCCTGCATCGGGCGCCTCCCCAAATGGCGGATTGAGGAATTCTCACCGGTGTCTTGTCATCCTTAGCCGGAAGGTACTAAGGAAATAACCCGGGTGAACTAAAATTAGCAACAGAAGCAATGGATAAAACGAGAACGGATAATAATATCCGAGATGGCAGACCAAGTCAACTGAAAATCCTTCCACCTTTCTTGGAGACATGTCCCACGAATTCTGGGGGCGACCAGTTATTGCTTAAGAACAGGGAAAATACATTAATATTCTATACGCCAACTGGAGATATGAGCTATTACCATACGTAGTAGGAAGAAGCCAAAGCGAGAAATCATTTGAAACAACTGATGAACAACTTACAAAAGCATATCATAAAATTTGAGAAAATAATCGAGCTCAATCCACCAAAAAACTCGACTGACATAGAAACATGTTTCCATACTGATAAAGAAGAACTCGAAAGAAAAACTAACTGGATCTTAAAGAAGAATAGGAGGGTCAGAAAGAAAAAAAAACAGCTATAAACAATCCTGAGATACATACGGAAAAAGAAGAAAAGAACACTGAGAACTTGAGTGAAGAAAAAGCATCAAAAACCGTCAGCAAGAAAACTGAAAGAAAACAAGTAACTCCCTCACCTATGGTATCTAGAGTCAAAACGTCTAGCAAATTGAAGTCTATTACTCAAAAAGGAACTACTGAAAACTGTAAGTTTACCGCATACAGCAATAATGTATGGAAACTAAACGTAAGTGATATTGATGCATACAGAGCAATCACGCGTGCTTTGAATACGCATAAAGTGCAATGGCATTCGTACAAATATAAGGCGTCGAAATCAGTTAAAATAATGGCTAGGAGATTACATCCCTCCTGTGAGGAAGAAGATATAGTTCAAGGCTTCAAAGAAAGAGAGACCTGCAAATTCTTGAAGCAAAAAACATAAAAAAGGAAAAAGGCGAAAATGAAAAAGTGAATCACCTCAAGGAGAGGATTGCCCCTTGTTGTTTATGCCCCTTAATAGATGCCCCTTCAGAAAAGACCAGAAAGATAAATGTGCCAACTATAAGGGTGAGTATCCAGCAAGTTACAGAATTGTATAGTTGCCAAAAAACATCAAAGAAGAAGAGACAAACAACCTAATCTCAGAAAACCTAAGCAGGATAATATTACAATATAATTGGCAATAAATCGCAAAATGTAAGTAAAAAACAATTTGAAAGCGAGAACAATCACAAAATCTACAAGTCGCAAAAAATATCCATAAAAAGGATACTTAAGGCTCTAAATAAAGACATTAATAATAATAAGAACTATTTTTTCTCTCATACTCCAAACCCTCGAGAAGCAGCAGGAAACAATCAACAAATTTCGAAGCAATGTTGCTGAAATTGAAATTAATAATAAAGGACACAAAACTACTAACCTAAACTACTTCCCTAAAACAAAATCGTAGATGTCTTAAAAATAGCATAAGAATGCAAACAGTGTTTTACGACATATACCAGAATAGGAAATCTTTCTTAAAAATGACAATATAAATATACTCGTATGTAGACGATATAATTATGGCGATACCTATCACTTTAATTAATTCGGTTCTCGACATTTTTAACTCTCAGCATCCGAGGATTCAGTTTATCATCGGAGGTCGGTGACAATAAGTTAAACTTTTTGGATGTTACTTTAATTATTAATAATAATAAAATCGAATTTGATTGGTATAATAACATAAATTAACGTTTTCAGGGAGGTACTTGAATTTCTTGTCTTATCATCCGATTTCTCAAAAGAGGGGCACGATTGCCGGTTTGATAAATAGAGTGATTTTACTTTCAAATCCTAAATTTCATCTTGATAATTTTTGTTTTGTAATTAAAATCTTGTTGGAGAATGATTATCCGTTAGAATTCATTTTTGATAGTATTAATAAACGATTGAAAAACATTAATTTTAAGAGAAAGAAACAGAATAGTGATAATATCGAAAGCGCGGGGCTTTCATAGTTTACGTTCCATGTTTTCCAAGAAATTCAATAGATTAAACAGCAAGGATATTAGAATATCATTTTATAGTGTTAATAAATTATGCGAATTCATCAAGGTACAATATATAAAGATTCTCTTCCGCATGGAAAGAAATCTAATGTAATGTACAAGATCTGTTGCAAAGATTGCAATACAAACTATGTCTGATAAACAGGCAGACAGCTGAAGACGAGAATAGCTGAGCACAGGAATCATATTCTGTGGAACACAATCACACATTCGGTCATAACTGACCACCAATTGGAAGAGGACTACAAATTAGATTGGGAAATATTGCAATTTTGGATGAAGAACCCCAGTACAGAAAGATATTGGTGTCAGAAATGCTACACATTAGACATGTGGCCTCAACCTGCAGATTTGGAGGAGCTTCCCAAGGCCTACTATCCTACTTTTTGTAGATAGACTATAAATATCGGAACGTTGCTATTGCCAGCTAACAGTGTACATTCTTCGTTATATTAAGATTAAATTATTAAAAATTCAGTTTTGGTTTTGATGTCCGTCTGAACTATAATTAATATCAAAGTTTTTTTTCTTCTTTTTTCTTTTTTTTGCGATTAACGCAAGTTTTAAGTGTATTAAAAGTTATCCATTAATTTCAATATATGGTAATTGACACTAATTCGCTGAATGGTCAAAAACTGGGTTTTTTACTAAACTTATAGAATTTAAGCGATATGGTGAATTTTTATTTTAGTGAGCTACCTTCTATTGTTTTACAATAATTCGTTTTTGCTTCCAAAAAAAATCATCTTTTAACAATTTTACTACATTTTAGATTGTTATTAGAGTTCGTTTTTATATTATAGTTTCCGTTATAATAGGTGGAGATGACTCACTAAAATGAATTTGTTTATAAAAAAAGTTTTTGTAATTACAACATCATATTGTCTCTGAGGATGGCTCAAAAGTGAGCCGAAACATATAAGCGGATTAATTATTAATAAAGTTGTTTTGTTAACCAGTATTGATTTGCAAGAATTACCATACTTGACTCCTATTGCCCAGTTATATCCAATCATTTTATATTATTAAAGAAGAGTCTTTAGGAATTAATTTATATTTTTTCTATACAATCAACATGTTCCGTTTTATAAGTGAAAAACCTGTTTTTTGCAACTATCCGAATTTCTTTGGCATTCTTTCCATACGAGTTGCGAGTCTCAAACATATGCATTTCTAAAAAACAATAATAAAAAAGGACTATGAGCCAAAAATTAATTTATAAAATTAAACATCGTTAATATAGATTTAGAATATGAGACGTTTGGTACTGTTCAAATCAAGTTCCCATGAGAGTCACATTGGGCGCTGCGGAAATTTTTCTGAGGCAGCATTTTCTATATAAAATCTGTGTTTCCGTTACCTTTTCTTTCAACAACATGTACAATATATACTTTTAACTTTTCTTTACAAACAGAAGTAACTGTGAATTTGTTGTCGCTTTCCTTTTCTCAAATAGTGCCGAATTGCTACAGGTTATGGGTTCAGTGGTTGTATGTAAATCTGTGGCGTAATAGGATACTAAAAACTATCGTACTTCAAAGGTGCGTTATAAAACAATTCAAGTTAATTGTTGTCAACGATGACACAGGACAGCGTAAAATTCAATGTCCCTTTGTTAAATGGAGGAAATTACGTCTTCTGGAAAACGAAAGTACGGGCAATATTAATGCGAGATGGTCTATGGGAAGTTGTAAGTAAACCGTAAAGGTTAAGAGTGACTGGAAAAAGGCTAATAGTAAAGCTATTGCGCTTATAACGCTGAGTGTGGAAGACAATCAATATATTTTGCACACTTCAATAATGCCTATGATATATATAATAGTTAACGCTATCAAGAAAGTACGTACGTTTGGAAGTAGATTATATCTACGCAGAAAGTTATATAGTATTCATTATAGAAGTGGAGCACCCATGAGCAGCCATATAGATGCAATCATGGAGGTAGTTGGATTACTGCGAGGATCCGGAAACCTCTCGAGGATAAAGAAGTAGTTGCGGTCCTGTTGGTGAATCTGCTTCCAGAATCTTACTCAGGTTTGATCACAGCACTTGAGGGAAAAGACGAAGTGAATCTAATCATAGAGTGCGTAACCGAAAAAATATTGGACGAGTACCAGAGACGTATCGAGAGTGATGAGTTAAATGAAAAAGATTCGGAAATGGCACTTAAGTCATCTGTAGCAGTTACGAGCACCAGTAGTAAGAATCAAGGTACCAGACATAATAAAGGCAAAAAAGAAAAGAGAATCAACAAGAAAGACAGCAAGGAAACAAGGACATGCTTTGTTTGTAACAAACCCGGTCATTTAAAGGCGGATTATTTCCATCATAAAAAGTTACAGAAGAATGCAAGTGCAGAATCCGGCAAGTCATCTGAAACAGCAAAAATTGGAATTCAGAAGGATCATGTTACTTTCAATGTACGAGAAAAAGATCGAGCTCGACTCACGTAGTATTGTATGTTGACTCGGGTATCACGAGTCACATGAGTGAAATGACGAATGAACGGGCATTCTTTTCTGAGTTGGATGAAATTAAAGCTACGGTTTTTCTTGCGGACAGTTCCTCAGTAAAGGCAGCAGGGATCGGAAGAGGCAGTCTTATGTGTAGCATCTCAGATAATCGTATTCAGATAATACATTTTGAGAACATGTTATATGTACCACAACTCGATAGTGGATTACTTTCAGTAAAAAGAATCACAGAACAAGGATGTAGAGCAATATTTGAGAAGAACTGAGAGAATACTTACACACTTTTCAAAGGAAAAAGAGTTGTTGTAGAAGCTAACCACGATGGAAATCTATTTAAATTGAAGATAGAAAAGATGGAAGCATTATTCTGAACTGCAAAGAAGGTAGTGTGTATCTATCAATGGCATCATCGGTTGGGTAGAGATTCAACTGCTATAAAGCGCTTGATAAGTGAAGGTTAACAACTAGAATCAAAATGACAACGTGTGGTGACGAGATAGTTTGTAAACACTGTATTGTATTAAAGATAAGCTAGCTCAGGCGAAATTTCCTGTAAGTAAACGAAAAGAAAGAGAGCCTATGAGATTGGTCTGCTCGGATTTATGCGGACCCATGCAGACAGCTATTCCTAATGGGAACAAATATCTTTGAATTCAAATTGACAACTATTCCCGTTTTACTGTGATACGATTACTGAAATCTAAAGACGAGGTCCCGAACGCCATAAAAGAATATATTACCACGATGTCAGTAAGATTTGGCAAGAAACCTATGGATATACAGATACATACAGATGACGGCAGAGAATACATTTCATCCGAATTAAAGAATTACTTTAGGAAAGAAGGTACACCATTAACTCACCGTGACATACACACCACAGCAGAATGGCGTAGCAGAACAAAAGAATAGATCTGACTCCGCGAAGTGTATACTGTTAGACGAATTGACAACCGTTTTTGGGGAGAAGCGATTCTAATTGCAATATATCTACAGAACAGAATGACCAGTCGTAATATCAGTAAAATTCCTGTTGAGCTGTTTTACCGGAGAAAAGCCAGATATTAATCATATGAGAATATTCGGATCAAAGGTGTATTCACTTATTCTCAAGCAGGACGGAAGAAATGGGATAATAAAGCTAAAGAGGGCGTACTCATTGGCTACAATGGAAATTTCAAAGGCTATCGAATTTTAAATCCAAGTACGAATGGAGTATAGATCAGCCGTTTTGTAAGAATCGTCGAAAACGAAACTCAGCGATCAGGTGTACATTAGATGTTATCCAACAAAGAAACTACAGACAGCAATGAGGTGGAGATTACATACCACGAGGATCAAGAAGAGAGCGAGAGTGAAACAATGGATTCAGAGGGTCATCTAACGACGTATACATCTACAACGCCTCCAAATAATGAGCTCGAAATTCAAGGCGCGTAGAAACGTGAAAACAAAGGCGTACGCCTTTTGAAATTTGCTTACCAAGTGCAGACCAGCATGGTCCAAAAACCAGAATCTTGAACAAAAATGTTAGAACTACCAATATGAGAACAGAAAAAATGGATTTCAGTTGCAGAAGAAGAGATGAAGTCTCTTAATCAAGTGTGGGAATTGGCTAACCTGCCGCCTAATAAAAAGGCAATTTCTTGTAAATGGGTCTTCAAAACCAAAACCAACGGAAAGGATCGAGTATGCAATTACAAAGTTAGATTGGTGGCCAAAGGATTTTCACAATCGTATAGAAAAGACTATGACAAAACTTTCGCGCCTGTAGTCAAGTACGATACTATTCGCGCTTTGCTCTGTGTAGCTCACAAGGGCCTGAACGTGCGCCATTTAGATGTAAAAAGCGCATATTTAAATGAAGAACTGGAAGAAGAAATTTGGAACAATCGCCAGATTTTCAGAAGCGCGGACACGAATCCAAGGTTTTGAAGCTGGGAAAAAATTTATATGGTCTTAAACAATTAGCTTGCGCATGGAGTGTACATATAGATATCCAACTAGAAAAGGCTGATCAATGCCTATACATTAGGAAAGAAAAAAAACGGCATTACTACCTATGTTTTGTTCTATGTTGATGATCTCTTAGTGGCTGAAGCTTCAAGGAAGATTACTAAGAAAGTACACACTAATCTCTAGAAATTCTTTAGCGTTAAGAATTTGGAGGAAGTCAACTATTCCTTGATATCCAGATAGAACGCGAAGCAGATGAGTCATTCTTATTAAGCCAGAAGGGAAAGATTGTTAAAATGGTCGAAGAATGCAGTCTACTGGAATCAAAACCAGCATCTACTCCAATGGAAACAAGTTTCACAAGTTCCAATGCGGATAAAAGAAAGAGATTGCCAAATAATTCCGCAGAATTATTGGATTTTTCTTTGTTGTATATTGCTACTGTATTTAAGCCAGATATCGCGTTGGCGATAAGAATTTTCAGCCAACGTGTAAAGAAATCTACCAAGCTAGACTGGGAAGCAGTCAAACTGTTATGCTACCTCGCGTACACAATAAATAAGACATTGCGTTTGTCCTCGACTGAGAAGTCAAGTCTAATATGCTATGTAGATGCGAATTTGATTGGAGACAAAGCAGACAGGAAGTCGACCAGCGGCTATGTTTTGTGTTTGGAAGAAAGAATATTAGCACAGTCTAGTCGTAAGAAAACATCAGTAGCTACGTCGTCAACGAAAGCTGAGTATGTTGCCGCATCGCAAGCAAGGATATACTTTCGTTTCAACAACTGCTAAAAGGTTTTTTTTTATGGAAAATCCAACGTTAATAAAAGAAGATAACCAAGGATGCATTAAACTGATAGAGTTAAATAAACTGATAAAGTTAGATGCGGAGCACATACCAAACACATTGAAGTTTGTCATCATCTAATCAGAGAGAAGAAGGTAATCGATATTCAATACTCATCAAAGGACATGTTAGCCGACATAATGACAAAGCCTTTAGCCAAGCAACATTTTCTGGAACTGACTGATCGTCTAAAAATTTGCTGATTCAAATCTTCCAAAGCGAGAAGGGGTATTGGAATGTGAGATGTTTGGTATGGTTTGATCAAGTTCGCATGAGAGTCACGTTGGGCGCTGCGGTCGAAGGGCAGGAAATTTTTCTGAGGCAGCATTTTTTATATAAAATTTGTGTACCTTCCGTTATCTTTTCTTTCAACAACTCTTGTAGATGTACAATATATATTTTTAATTTTTCTTTTCAAACAGAAGTAACTGAGTTTGTTGTCGCTTTCCTTTCCCCAAATAGTGCCGAATTCCTTACAAAACCAAAATTTCTTCAATTAAAAAATAAAAAGTATTTCTGGCATAAAAATCGAGACTAAAATCGAGATTAAAATTAGAGACAATGTAATAAGAAATAAAACAATGTATTGTCTCTTCGGTGTTATGAGACATAATGAAATAAAAAATTGACATTCAGAGAAGGAAGGAAAAGATTATGTTGAAAAGTAGTAGAAAGTGGGAACTAAAAGGAGATAAAAGTATAGATGAAGACGTAGAGGGAGTGAATGTGCATAAAGAAAAGAAGGAATTATGAAGGGGAAGAGAGATTGGAGTCTGTAGATAGAATTCAGACAAAGAATCTGAATCGTTTTGTTTATTTAAGTCCTGCTTTTGCCTTTTTATGTGAAATATTTCTGATATAAATTTTTTATTATAGGAAGATCACTATCTAAAATCTTCGCTTCATTCCATCTGAAATTATAGTTGAAATTAATACAGTGATTGAATATGACAGATGGAAAACTCATTTTTTTGTTAATATCTGAAATATGTTCACATATTCTCGTACTCAATTTTCTGTTTGTTTCACCAACATAGCTAGATTTATAAAATCTCATGTGATGATTGCGAGGCTAGCTATGTTGTATTTGGTATAATAAATTATACCAAATTTTGATTGGAAAGCAATTCTAACTTGTCCTTTCTTTTCTTTATAAAACTTTTTAAAGTATTGGTAATGAAGAATGCTAATTTACAATAAAACATGTTGGATATAGGTGAGAAACTTTCGGAGATAGACTTAAAGTAACAAATTGTGAAAAATTTTTCTTTGATTTGTGAATTGTGTAGTATATTTATGTATGCGAAATTTTAATCGTTTTTCTATTGTACATAGAAAAAATAAAAAAGAGAGAATAGTAGGCATTATTAAGAAAAATATGACTTGTTTGAATTAGATTATTATATTGACCGAGAAACCGAGAATGTGATAATTGAACTATTTTATCTACAAAACTGATAATTGTGCCTCTTTTGTGACAAAGAGAGTGATTGAAATTGAAATTAAGCAACCTTCTAGAAAATGTTACTTTATGATATGTATCAAAAATAATTCTCTGACTATCAATAATTAAAGTTGTGTTAAGAAAATTCAATTTATTGTCAATGCCAACCTCCATAGTAAATTGCAACCGTGTATGTAAAGAATTAAAAGTATTAAATGTGTCATTGATTTTATCAGATAGAAATGCGGGAATGATGTCATCGACATATCTGTAGTAAAATAATGATTGTATTTGTAATTTCGTGATGGCAACTTCTTCCAAATTCTGCATTACAATTTCAGCAATGATAGGAGATAACGATGAACCCATTGGAGTACCAAAAACTTATTATTAAAGTAGAATTTAAGACAAAAAAAGTAGAATTTAAGACAAATTTAAAAGTAATAATAAATTCCTTTGGAATGCTTGTTTTTGTGGAAATATGATCCTATCTTTTCTCAATACTATTTAATGCTAAATTTACATTAATAAAGAAGGATACAACATCCAAAGAAGCCAAAACATAATTAGAATCGAAAACCATACCATTAAATTTTTCTACTACATGGAAGCTGTCTTTTATATAGCTGGGAGCTTATGGTATGCTCTTAATGATAATATTGTGTAAGTAAAGAAAAAAGTACAGTGGATTATTTATAGATGATACAATTACTCTCAATGGGTTACCAGCTTTATGAATTTTAGTCATATGCTCTAAGAATATTACCATCCGATGTCAGTAATATTTTATAAGTGAATTTATCGATAAAACCACTGTCCTTCCATCTCGTAAGTAATACACGTAGATCTTGAGTCATCTTTTTTGTCGAATTTCTGTTAATAATTAATAGGTGTTAACATCCGAAAGAATCTCCTTCATCTTTAGTATATAAGAGTCTTTATCGAGAATAACAGTGACATTTCCTTTATTAGCATTAATGATAAGTAAATTAGAATAGACGTTGATAAAATTTTGTGTAAGATACAGCTATTTAGAAATTTGTTTGTCAATGAAATTTAGAGTAGAAAAATTGTTATAAAATCTATTAAGAATTGAAATAGAGTAAATTTTATTTCTGATAAAATTGACAATATTATTTAGACGACCAGTTATACCGTTTTTTATATGTTTAATAAATTCAACCAGAATTTTTTCTTTATTATCTTTATTGATAAAAAGACTAAATTTTTCACCTAGTTGTAACAAGTATTGAATTTCTAGAGGAATATCAATGCTACTTAAATTCATGAACAGTTTGTCATGTAATGTATCCAAAGAGGATGCTTTGCTAAGATCTTCTGGATGGATGTAAATTCTTTCAGTGTCAGAATAATGATCAGTATTTATATTATGTGAGTCGCCAAAAACCGTGAGCAGATTCTTATTATTCAAATTATTATGTGGATCATTTGAAACTGAGCAAACATATGAAATCGGTTTGATTTTTTAATTGGTTGATATAAATTTTTTAGTTACCAACCAATCAATTTTTTTATGTATTCTATTCATATGTAAAAAAAATAAGAACCGCTAATATGATCTAAATATTTAAAAAACTCATTTCCTTTGGAAATTGGCAAAACAACTCCTCTCTCTTTTATTTTTTCTACAATAGAAAAACGATTAAAATTTCACATATATAATAAATATATACATAATAAATATATTACACACAATCCACAAATCAAAGAAAAATTTTTCACAATTCTTTACATTGAGTCTATCTCCGAAAGTTTCTCATCTATATCTAACATATTTTATTGTAAATTAGCATTCTCCGTTACCAACACTTTAAAAAGTTTTATAAAGAGAAAAAAAGACAAGTTAGAATTGCTTTCTAATCAAAATGTGGTATATAAAATCTCATGTAATGATTGCGAAGCGAGCTATGTTGGCCAAACAAAAAGGAAATTGAGTACAAGAATACGTGAATATATTTCAGATATCAACAAAAAAAAAACGGGTTCTCTATCTGTCATATAGACCACCGTATCAATTTCAACCACAATTTCAGGTGGAATAAAGTGAAGATTTTAAACAGTCAATCTTCCTATAATAAGAGATTTATATGAAATGATTCACATAAAAAGACAAAAGCAGGACTTAAATAAACAAAATGATATACAGAATCTTTGCCTGAATTCTATCTACAGATTATCCAATCCCTCTCCCACTTATAATTCCTTCTTTTCTTACACATCCACTCCCTTTACACATCTACGCCTTCATCTACACTTCCATCCCCTCTTAGTTCCCACTTCCCACTACTTCCAACATAATCTTTTCCTTCCTTCTCTGAATGTCAATTTTTTATTTTATTATGTCTCATAACACCGAAGAGACAATACATTGTTTTACTTCTTATCGCATTGTCTCTAATTTCAACCGACTTTCTACGCCAAAAATATTTTTTATTTTTTGACTGAAGAAATTTTGGTTTTTTACATCAAAGATATTTATTTGTAATCATTTTAGCTGTTACTAAATTATAAACTCATATAATATATAGATTACACATTTTATAAATTTAATTTTTTTTTATTTTTGCAATGTATCATCTCAATTATATAGTCTAGTTTCCTATTCATTTCTTCTTTTTACTGTAATAATAATCTTGCGCTAACATTTTTGTATATTATATTTTATCTACAGGACTAAATTCATTTGTATACGTTATACGTAGGCTGCTGGAAAAGTTTCTGCAAACAATATGAAAAAAAACATGTAAAATTCGGTAAATGGCTTTATTGTTTTTCGAAGTATTCGTCTTTAAGATCGATACATTTTTGCATACGCTCGAACCAATTTTCGAAGCATTTTTTCCACTCTAAGGCTGTAACCTCAGAAATCAGTGTACGAAATGTTTCAACAGCTGCTTCAGGCGACTCAAATCGCTCACCACGCATCTTATTTTTAATGTTTGGGAACAAAAAGAAGTCATTAGGTGATAAATCAGGTGAATACAAACAATGAGTCATCAATTCGACATTATTACTGGATAAAAAAATCAACAGTTTGACGTGCTGTGTGACAGTTGGCGTTGTTATGATGAAGGATGATGCGACAATTTCGGTTTGTTCTACGCAATTCATTTATGACTTCTGGCAAACAAATTGTTGTATACCAATCAGTATTTACAGTCCTTCGATCCTCTAAAGCCCTCTAAAGGTTGTCACATATCCGGTATAACCGAAGAAATAAGCAATCATTTGCTTGGCAGCACTGCGCGAACGAACAACTTTGTTGGTTTCGTTCATTTTGAAATACCTAAACAGTGGATTGTTGTTTACTTTCGGGCTCATACGAATAGATCCGTTTCATCCCCAGTAACGATGTTGTAGACCAAATTTGACCGACCTCGGTTGAATTTCTTGAGCATTTCTTTGCTCCATTTAACACGAACCTGTTTTTGAACTTCGGTCAAATTGTATGGGATCCAACGACTGCAAAGTTTCCGTACGCTCAAGTGATCATGCAAAATCGTATGTATTGCTTTCATGTCAATGCCTAAGGATGCCTGAATCTCGCGGTATGTTATATGCCGGTTTCGCTCAATCATTTCACGCACAGCATCAACATTAGTGGTAACAACAAACGTGGATGGACGACCTTCACGGAATTCATCACTAAGAAAGGTACGTTGAAATTCGGCAAACCAATTATAAACAGTCCTATTGGATAGTGCTTCATCCCCAAAAGCCAAATGAAGTCGATCGATGCATTCTTTCGGAGTTAGATTACATTTGTAATCGTAAAAAATCATTGAGAGAAAATTTTCACGCGAAATTTCCATTTTCTTCAAAATAACTTCTAAAATACTATGCAAACAAAACTAGTTGGCTTGGGTACAAACTGTCAATTGAATTATAGGTTAAAAACGTCTAATTTTACGGATATGATAGTAGCAGAACGTTGGCGCCACTAGAAGTACTAGATTGCAGAAACTTTTTCAGCAGCCTACGCGTATTCTCTGATTTACATTATATCAAAGGACATTATTCAAGTTAATCAATGATTGACTATAATTATCTGACATTATTCAAGCAATTCAATGATTGACTGCAATTAACTATTGTCCTGCGACGACTTTTTCCAAGCTACATTGTGAACAGGATGATAATCGTTTTTATGTTACCAGCGTTTGTTAGAGAGAGCGAAGTATAAATTTATATTATGTGTTGTTTTTACAGTTTGTGATATTATATGTTTTTAACATTGATAATGATCCGATCGCGATTAAAACATTTGTTGTTAGCCCATTGTATTAAATCTTAATTAAAAGATATAATTGTTTCTTTTATTTATGTCCAAACTTCTATACCAATAATGTTTAATTTTATAAAATAATTTTTGGCTTGTAGCTCTTTTTCTTTATTGTTTTTTAAATTTTATGAGCCTTATTACTAATAGACATATGCATTTCTTTTTTGATGGCCTACCAAAAATTTCAATCGAAAGAAATGTCAATACTTGAACAAAAAAAAAGTAATTCTACTGATCTATTGTATTTAGCTATTGTCGCGCCTATTGGGTGCACCTGTTGCTCCCATTTTCTACCATGTATTTTAGTCATCTACTGCTTATATAAACAGTTGCACCAATAAAATTATTATTATTATTATTATTATTATTATTATTATTATTACTATTACTATTATTACTATTATTACTTGGTCCTCCTGCAACGTTTTCTATTATGCGCGCATTTTTAACTGTTTCGGACCAATGTGTGTCATCGTCATTGGGAGTTTTCCAACAAGAGACACAAATTGACACCAGAGTCATCCTGTCCTTGTTCAATAATCAATAAGAAATAAAGACAGAATAACTCTTGTGTCGATTTGTGCCTCTGCTGAAAAACTTCCATTATCGTCGGCACTGACGAGATACTATTAGATACTTTCCATTTGTTGACACAAGTCGACACAAGTATCGTTTTATCTTTTTAACTTACTAAATATAAAGAAAGATGAAATGATGCTTGTGTTGACTTGTGTCACTAAATGGAAAGCAAATTTTCGTGACTATTAATGGGGCTTCGGGGGCCCGAGGATAATTAAAAAACATAATGACATTATCGACAATTAATAAAAATTTACGGTTATCAACATAAATATTTCGACAATTTATCATTAAATTCGAGATTTTTATTATATAAATGCTGTAAATAAGTACGCATATTTTTATGCTAAATATCTTATACAGAGTGTTCCACGTAACTGTGATAAAAAATCTTTTTTAGATAAAAAGTCATTGATTCTACACGTCTAAATTTAAAGTCATTTAAAGGTGATAGTGTAGCAGATAATTGAATTCATCTTGACATCAGATACAATATTATGAAGTACATTATGAAAATTAATGAATATTACATCACATTATGAATATTATGAAAAACACATAGTGCTATTAAAAAAAAATTTTAATAACTGACTTTTTATCTAAAAAAAAAATTTTTTTTCAAATTTTCAATATTGCAATTTGCAGCCAATTGAAAACCAACTAACTTTTATTCAAAACAATTTTTGTTATATCATCTGAAAAATCGTAATCATAGTTACATAGGACACCCTATATATTGTCGAAAAATATAATTTTTTTCTCTGCAGTTATCATCTCTATTGATAATCAAACTCGGATGATAACATTAAAATCATAGTTTTAAATAAAAATCCAGTATTATTAAGTTTTAAACATATACATGTCTACGAAAATAATAAATCACGAAATTAATACCGTATTATCGGTTTCTTACTCTTAATCATTTAAATTTTAACAGTCACGCGAACTTCCATAAACGCCGGCCGTTTAATAATATCTCGTCGGTGTCGTCGGACATTCCGCGCATTTCTTTAGTGTCCCCTTTCGACATTCTTTGTGCAAAGAGTACTAGCGATATATGATTAGCGAGCGCTGCGATCTGTACGGAAGAATGCTTCAATCAGTTCAAAACAAAAGTAAAGACCATCTGCTTTCCTTTTAGGAGACACAATCGACACATTTAACACAAATCGACACACATCGCTTTCCATTTACGATTTTGTTTAAACTCAACCAACAAACTTCGCTTCTGCTAGAAAGGAGAATCAAAGTGTATCAAGTGCGATTTTGATTAATTTAACGATATTAAAACACGTACAAACTAGTTCCTATCATTTCGTTCTGTTCTTTGACCATCTTTGACTAAAATATTTCAAAAGGCTAGATATTAAAAGTTTGCAAACATATCGCGTTCCATTTAAATGTGGCAAACTGTGTTTGAGTGTGTTAAATTGTGTCAATTTGTGTCTCCTAAAAGAAAAGCAGTCTAATGTCTGGTTTTTCATTACCTGGTTAATTTATGGTTGGACTTAACCTGATGTTTTATCCAATAAAACATCAGGCTTAATCTGTAATAATGTTATGAATGAAACCCGTTGGTAAAACATCAAATTAAGCTTAATCATAAGTTAATCAGATAATGAAAAATCGGGCCTAAGTGTCTCGCAATGTCTCGATAATAGTATAGTAAATTGGTAATTGTTGAGTTTAATCTCCTCCGACGTTGATAAAATTAGGCTTCGACGTGTTTTTACACGAAATGAATGAATTTGACAAAAAAATATCGCTCTGCCCTATGGACCAAGATATTAATCGTTAAAATTAACGATTATTCAGATTAGAATATCTATCATATAAAGGGAAGATAAACATGAGAACATGTGAGACTAGAATAAATATTTTCTGCTTCAATTACACAAATTCTCTACTTTAAAACACTTTCTTTGTTTCAAGAATACAAATTATTTTCTATTTTTTGTTTTTACAGCAGAGAATTGTTTTGGTTAGCAATTTGTTTGTTTTAAAAATACAAATTCTCTGCTCCAAAAACATTTTCTATTGTAGAAACAAAAATTACATAGAAAATAATTTGTGTTTTTATAAAAAAAGACATCAAATCCAATATACATTGCCTGTAACGGGTACTTCATATTACTTTCCTCTACTAATGTTTTCATACGTTTGCATATTTCTAAAGTATAACTTCTTATTCAAATCATATAATATTATTTAGTTCTAATGAGATATCGAAGAAATGGCTTAATTATGTATGTATGATGAGAATAATGAAATTTGGACGAATATTACATCAGTGATCATCAAGTAATGGGATTTCTATATAGTTCCGTTAATGGTAATTATATCGTTACTATATATGTATAAGTATAAGTCATGTAGGATCGATATAATGTGATTTAGTACTACAATAAATACGAGATTGCCAAAGTTAGATGTTTAGAGTAATTCATAAATATTTTAAATACAATTATCTCCAAACTATGATTGCGCGCAAATTACTTTCGGAATTGTAACTTAATTAATTTGAAATGTTAATAAAATTCTCCGAAATTAAATTAAAAATTATAAAACCCAAATGGTACTATCTTTATTGTACTAAATATAAAAAGTAAAACTCAAATGTGCGGAGTACCATTTTTATTATTTTACAATCCAAGTAATATTTTTATTATTTTAATTCTAATATGTATCATATGTAGGGATGCACCGGATCATAAAATTACCGGATACCAGATATCGGATATTCGAGCAGAATGTAACATCGGATATCCGATAGCCGAGAAAGCAATTTCTTCGAGTTGAATATCCGACATTTTCCGAATATCCGACCGGATTCCGAGAAAGTGTATTCTTAAAAAAAAAAAGGAAAAGAAAAGGCCTATAGAAAAAAAGTAATTTTGCAACAATATATATGATATAGCATCATGAATATGCATATTTATTGCTAGAATATTTGTATAAGAAAAAATCAACAATTTAATGATATCAAATTTCAACCCGGGTACCTCCCCAGATAATAATGATATCTGACTATCCGATCGAATAACTAGATACCGGATATTTTCTGGATATTCGGTGCATCCCTAATCATATGTATAAAAAAGATTTAATATCAACAACTGGCGCTAAGTTAAATTCAAATTAAAAGGTAAAACCTGAACAGTGCGATTTTTATTATTTACTTAATTCTAATGACATGTATCATTTGTAAAAAATTTGATCAATATATATATAACTAAAAGTTAAATCCCACACTTTTTCTTCCAATCAAAGTAATAATAATCATTTATTTCTCTTTCAAAACATTATTATATCACAAAATTGCGTGACTCGATTTAAATGTTACCAGAATGTTAAAGAATTAAAAAAGTTACAGTATAAAATAAAAAAATTTGGTAAATATGTAGTTTAGGGAAGCTCCCTCAATGACCTCAACCTTGACATATACTGTCAAGTTCATTATCCTGAGTGACCTTGAGAAAGTTTTAACCGTCAGACATTACTCGTTAAAAAGTTATAAACAAAAGAAGTTTAAGAACTAACATGTATGATATCTCTTTTTTCACCATATAAAACAGAAATTTTCTGCTTTAAAGTATATTTTAACATTTAGATTAAATTCATTATTATTTTAAAATTGTTTTCATTGTTTTTCCTATCCTATCTAATAGCAGCACCAAGTATTTTCATATATAAAATTTTTCGATTTAAATTAAATGTTTTTGTTTTATACTGTTACTTTTTTAATTCTTTGTGGTAACACTTGAATTAAAGTCGCAATGTTGTGATATAATAATGTTTTGAAACAGAATTAATTGTTATGTACTCCGCTGGCAAGAAACTCCATACTCGCACGTACGTCGAATGCGACCGAGCACTCCCCAGACACGCAGAAATGGTGATACACAGTTCGTGTAAAAAGTTTATTTGACATGGAAGTACAAAGCTGCGTTCAGTTGCACGCATAATAGCTATATATAATAGTTGCAGCATATAGTATTATTTAATCCTTGTTCGCAGAATGCATGAAGAATAGACACCAGGGGACCGAACTTATATGGACCATGCCATCAAATTATGAGCCCAAAGGTGGTCATCAAAATTAGTTCGATTTAGCTAATCGAAATATCGCTTTCGTTCCACGACACCTAGGCCGATATTCATAGTCGATTCTTATTTCAAGACCGTCTTAAGTAATGCCTTAAGACGCTAATGCAGCCCTCTGATTGGTTCGTAACTTCTTAAAATCATACTTAAGACGGTCTTGAATATAAGACCATGAATACCGATCCTAGAATGAATATAAAGAGAGTGACGCCAATGCATGTGCTTAATGTTGATTGACTCCGCCATTAAATGTCCTTACTGTTAGTTAGAAAGACAACGTTAAAGAAAGAAACAATTAAGACAAGGAATTGCATCATATAGATACGTTAGACATAGAACACAAAATGGCAACTCCGGCTAATTGACGTCACTCTCTTTATACTCACTCTAACGACACCGTCCTCGCAGTTTGCATGAGTCGTACCAGTTTTACGTGAAGAATGATCTCTTCATGCAGTTTTTTTTTTAGTGACAATTTACGTCTTCCTATTACTATCAAAACATAATATCAAAAATATATATATCTTTATTCTTTGGTTATTGTGTGATCGTATGTGAGTAAGTATATGTGTGTGTGTGTTTGTGTGTGTGCGTGTGTGTGTGATATGAGAAGGGTTTTGCGATTCGAAAGCCTATCGAGCACGACCAATACTATTTCAGAAAAAAATGTGAATTTGGTCACATTTTCTGAAAACTTAGTTCGGTCTCCTAGTCTATTCTTCATGGCAGAGCGTTAAACAAAGATAAAAACAATACATCACGCGCATTGGCTCCGGCAATGAGTGTATAGCTTTACCGATATTCTCATTCTAAAGATATACTGCCATTGGATATCGCGTGTCGCACGCGACGAACATCACGCTGATGTGCCGGAGACATTATCCGTGCAACGGAACGCAGTCCGAGACAGTGATGCCATTTCAGAGCCGGTTTACTACATCGAGACTAATGCCATCAGTCGGCGGCCTAGTCACACACAGGCGGCGCGCTGCTCGGTAGTCACACACACAAGCATAAGCCTATGTCCATGTGCGCTCGCACTTCGAGCGTCTTCGGCCAGCTTTGTTCGAGTGTTTGGGCGTGCTACAAGCGAACAAAATAGCGTTTCTCGAAATTGTGAAGCGATCGAAAATGTTTCTCGGCTGCTCGAGCGTGTATCGAGGGGCAAGACGACATTTTAGGTAACATGTAATTTTTAATAAATTGTAGTAATAGTAAACCCGTCCCATTAATCCACAATAACATAAATCATGTCAAAACGCAATAGTTAACGAAGTATTAATTATTTAAAATTAATTTTCTATGGAAGTTATATGCCACGTTTATAATTCAGAAACGTAACTAGTTAGCGTGATCAAGATAATTTTTTTTCTTTTTTTCATAGGTTCCCGGGAAAAACTACTTTATATATAATTATATAAAATTATATATAATTTTATATAGTTGTATATAAATGGACATATTTTATATATAATTATTGTATATATAAATATGCATTATATATAAAAAAAATTAATGAATATTTGATGGATATAAAAATTGTTCTTTTATTAAAAATTAAAAAACCGGAATAAAATGTTTCATATAATTATATATATAATTTTATTAATTATATATAAAATATGTTTATTTATATACAATTATATAAAATTATATATATTTTTATATAATTTTTATATAATTACATATAAAATATTTTTTCCAGGTTTTTCTGAAATAACTGTAATAGTAGACGTTAATAGGAAACGTATTATTACAATTTATTAAAAATAATATGTTATTTAAAATGTCTCCTTGCCCCTCGATACACGCTCGAGCAATCGAGAAACATTTTCGGTCGCTTCACAATTTCGAGAAACGCTGTCTCGTTCGGTTGTAGCACGCCCGAATGCCCGAATGAAGGCGCTCGAAGCGCACATGGACATAAGCTCATGTTTGTGTGTGACTGCCGGTCGCGCGGCGCGCAACATGTATGTGATTAGGCATGACTGCGTCGACTGATGGCGTTAGTCTCGACGTCATAAACCAGCTCTGAAATGGTATCACTGATCCAAGAGTGCGTCCCGAGTTACGCATGAAGCGCATGATGTATTGTTTTATCTTTCGTTATTATTTGGTGAATAACAAGGACAAATAATGCATCATGCGCTTCATGTATAACTCAGAACGTACCCTAAGAGCGTGACACAATCAGTCTATGTTAACAATTTATCTTTCTTTCATTGTCCTAAAGATTGCTTCGCAGCTACTTCACGGCACAAGGAGGGAGCCACACAAGTAATGGCCGCAGTACATACTCTTGCATATCGCATAATGCATAGTGCATACAGGAATCAACCAATCAAAATTCTTCTATTCCATGGAATGGGAAGAAAGAAAAGATTTTGATTAATTGATTCGCTTATGCATTATGCATTATGTAAAAGTCTGTGCTGCGGCCTTAACCCTACGGCATAAGAGGCGACCCAGCTCAAGCACAACACTGTATACTATACATACATGTAAATATATGTATATGTAAATATTTGTATGTTTAATTATTCTTTTCATAATATTACATGCTTTCTTGCAAAACAGTAGAAATTATGCATATTAAAGCAGATTTCAATAACTTTGACATATGTTGTCAAGATCATAAGTGACGTCCAACAGTTTTTAATTGTCACTCGTTATTCGTTAAAAAGTTATAAAACCGATCAAAATTAAGGAATACTTCACTAAATCTAATTTTATTTTTAGTATATTTGATTCATTTATGCAGTAAAGCAAAAATTTAGTATATATTTATTGTTTATTTATTGATATAATCAATACAATCTGTGCCATAATACTAAAAAAACATCAATAATAAAATATTCTCTGTTATATAGACATTATCTGCTTTAAAAACACAAAAATTATGGAAGGAAATAGTTTGTGTTCTTAAAACAGAGAATCTGTTTCATCAGTAGAGTCGTGTAACCCTCCTAAGCACGGGAGTGGGACCGTGAAGGGGGAGTAGATCTGGCACAGAAAATCGTTACAAAATTGTAAAAAATTGTGTTCTATTTATATAAGTTATTTTGTTAATAATTGTTTAAAAAACGACCAAAGAGAGCGACGGCTAAAATCTGTTGGTCTACTAAGAATCATGTCCTTGACAACATACGTCAAGGTCATTAAAATCTGTGAAGTCGGTCTTAATATGCATAATTACGATTGTGTCTGTTGATACTTCTGATCAGCGTGAAAAGAACAACATAAAATTTCATCCAATTCACAAAGAAAGCAGTGTAAAAATGGCCAAAATTGAACCTAAATGGACACTTTTAAAATCTATGCAGTTATTGTTTTGAAAGTTATTGTTTTGTCCGTTCATGGAAAAATGCTTATTTATCTAGAAAGCTTGGGAAACCTTCCAAAAATAATAAAACAAGTCGTTTAGCGCTCTGCAAAGAAACTCATTTTGTTTCTAATAAACGATGATAAGTTTCAAAATTAATGGTATACTCGTATTTACATTTAATACAAGTTAGATCATGAAATACCATAAGAATACACTACCAGGAAGATTTACAAATATACATACATATATATATGGTGGTCCACTTAAATCCATCTAAAATATCTCGCTTTTATTTTAGATGATACAAAAAAGTTTTGAATGAAAGTGGAATGGTTTCAAAAAAACGGATTTTGGTCATGTTGCTTTTTTTCTTACTAGATGGAAGCGCCAAAAAGATATGAAGATTACTTCCACTTTTTTAAATGAAATTGTATTAAAGGAGCATACAGCCACACTCGAGATGTCAATAAGTTATATATTATAATAATAATAAACATTCAACAAAGTAGACGTTTCGGTTACCATCTGACCATCCTCAGTACAATAATAAAAACCTAAATTTATTTAAACCTAGTTACATAATTTAAATTTATTCCTAATGTTAGTCAGTAATAATTTCTCGCTTCTTATTGTGCATTATTCGCCTCGGTATCCGCATTTTACAATATAACAATTTTGCAATGATTTTTGACAGAATTAACAGTAGACCAGTATTCTTCTTTAATTTGTTGTGTGGAATCATTTTATTACTAAGCAATCCACCCCGATTGTAAACATTATCACGCTATATCAAGTTCCAACTACGACGAAGACCGCCACAAAGAGACACGCAAGTGCCAAATTCTATTGCAAACAATTTTTTTGAAAACAATTTAACTTAATTTTCGTATTCATTAAGAATTTCCGTTCATATGATATTATTTGACAGACAATCAATAGACTTACGCGTATCCTGCGGCACGGGACTCCCTCGCATACCGACACTTGACAATTTTTATCACTTGAAATTCGGCACAATCGCAATGCCAAATGCCCAATTGTTAGTCTATTTATAGAAATAAAAGAAAGGAGAAGGAGAATAGGAAAAAGAAGGAGAAGTGGCGGAAATTTTTTGAGGGGGGGGGGTAGAATTATTGTTCCAGGAGAGGGAGGTAAAAGTCTGGAAACCGCTCGGTATAACTTTGTTTATTTAATCCTTTCTTTTGCGTTTTAATATGGATCATTTCTGATATAATTCTTTTGTAATAGGAATGTTCGGAGTCTAATACTTTTGTATTATCCCAGTCCATTCTATGATCTTTGTCAATTCTATGATTTGAAATAACAGAAAGAAACTCGATAGGCTTTTTTACATCTTTAATATGTTCTTTAAGTCGTGTTTTCAATTTCCTTTTAGTTTGACCTACATATGAATAGTTACAGTCTTTGCATTCAATTTTGTATACGATGTTGGAACGTTCGTCTTTTTTAACCCTATCTTTGCCCGTTTTTATAAACTTACTTAAATTGTTCATTGGTTTATGTACTAACTGAAATTTATATTTGTTAAGGGCTCTATTAAATTTTTCTGATACTCCTTTTAAATATGGAATAAAAAAATATTTTTTATTCTCCACTGAATTCAAATTTGATTCCCGATCATATTCATTTATGGTTTCAAAATTATTTTTATTAGACAGAAATTTTATTCTGTTTTTTATAATTTTGAATAACAGTTGTAACGGATATCCATTGCGGAGAAGAGAGTTAATTAATGATTCCATGTTTGCAGGATGAAATTATGGATGCGACAGAAATTTTGGATGCGCTTTGTGGCGGTCTCCGTCGTAGTTGGAACTTGATATAGCGTGATAATGTTTACAATCGGGGTGGATTGCTTAGAGTAATAAAATGATTCCACACAACAAATTAAAGAAGAATACTGGACGGTCTACTGTTAATTCTGTCAAAAATCATTGCAAAATTGTTATATTGTAAAATGCGGATACCGAGGCGAATAATGCACAATAAGAAGCGAGAAATTATTACTGACTAACATTAGGAATAAATTTAAATTATGTAACTAGGTTTAAATAAATTTAGGTTTTTATTATTGTACTGAGGATGGTCAGATGGTGACCGAAACGTCTACTTTGTTGAATGTTTATTATTATTATTATATATAACTTATTGACATCTCGAGTGTGGCTGTATGCTCCTTTTTTACTTAACCTTCTTAACATTGAGCCACTTTATAATATTGAGAAATTGTATTACTTTTTACACAATATGATTCCTCTAATTATTCTGCATATAAAAGTATTATATTACGATAATGCTATCCAATAGTTTAAGAGATATTTTCCTTATTCTGGCACATATTGACATAAAATGTTAAATAACTCGCGAACTTTTTGATAATCGTACCTTCATACTTTTATGAACATAACAATAATAAGATAAATCAGTTGATGTAAAAAAAACACAGTTTTAAAAAAATATGTATACAAAATGGATAATTTTTTAAATAAGCTATGTTTTCTTTCCACCAACTGATTCATCTCATTATTCTGTTCATAAAAATATTAAGGTACGATTAGAAAAGCATTAATAGTTTATAAATTTTTAATATTTTATGTTAATATTATATGTATATGGAGCATTCCATGCCAAGTCAGCCATCTATTTTGCAAAGTTTCATGGATTTCGTTTATATTGCTTGAGCTTGAACAGTTTAATGAATAAAGACTCTATGTCGAATAATAGACCCGTAGGCTAACTGATTGCCGAACTATAGGGCCGTCAATTTTTGGGCTTTCTTGTCGCAGCGCTTTTTTCGCTTGTCATTAGTAGACATGAAAGGCAAGTTTGAAAATGAAATATTGATATTTTCTTATAGAAAATTTAACGCTCTTTTACGTGAAAATACTCTTTTTTTTTATTAGACCGTTTTCGACGATTTTTCTCTATTTTTAAATTTTCAAAAGGCGGCACTAAGAGACCAGTCTCGATTTTTTTTTAATATAGCTCAAAATAGCCAGGTCTCTACTTTGTTACTCTAAAAGATCATAATGGGACAACGCATTCGTTTAGGAGTAAGAGCTCGGAAAGTGAAGCAATGTCGCTCCGTCACCCTGCCGGTACGCCATCACGCTCGGCCAGTTGCTCGGCACAAGTCGCTGTTATGCCCTGATGACATTTCTGTACATGCACATGAGTTTAAAAACAATTGCTCTCTGCGTTTAAGGATTGAGACTGTCTTTAAGGAATACCTTAATGCCTGCATTACAATTTTTTTTTATTTTTATATTTTTATTTTTGTTTTTATTTTTTATTTTTTATTTCTATTAGGTTGTTCGGAAAGTAATTTCATTTTTTTTTTTATGAAAATGAAAGACGATTTTCTTATAGTGAATAAATATTTTATTGAATTATATATTGTCCATTCTGGTCCAATACCTTTTGCCATTTTTCTGGCAGTAGCATGATTCCACGCTCATAAAATTTTTGTTCTTTGCTAGCAAAAAACTGATCCAGGTGATTTTTGACTTCCTCATTTGAAGTAAAGGTTTTACCGTCTAAAAAATTTTGTAGAGACCGGAACAAATAATCATCAGAAGGTGCCAGATCTGGAGAATATGGTGAGTGTGGCAGTATATCCAAGCTGTAAAAGCTTTTGGCGAGTTACCGAACTTGTATGAGGTCTTGCATTATCTTGGTGGAACACTACACCTTTTCTATTGATCAATTCGGGCCTTTTCTGTTTAAGTGAATCATTCAATTTGTTCAGCTGATGACAGTACACTTCAGAATTGATCATTGTATTGTCTGGTAGAAGCTCAAAAAAAACGATTCCTTTGAAATCCCACCAAACAGATAGCATCACCTTTTTTTGATGAATATCGGCTTTCGAAGTGCTTTGAGCCGATTCATCTTTTTTATTCCATGATCTCTTGGTTTAACATTGTTGTAGACAACCCATTTCTCGTCCCCAGTGATAATGCGCTTCAAAAATGGATCATTTTCTTGACGTTTGAAAAGCAAATCGCAGACGTCAATGCGACGGCACAAATTTCTTTCCGAAAGAACACGAGGAACCCATATGTCGAGCTTTGAGATTAAACCTAGGCGTTTCAAATGATCATGAACGGTCGAATTCGATAAATTTAATCTCTCAGCGATCTCACGAGTTGTTATTCGCCGGTTTGCATCAATTAATGCCTTTATTGCGTCTTCATCAGCTTCAACTGGCCTTCCAGAACGTGGTGCATCTTCAACATCAAAATTGCCGGATCGAAATTTTGCAAACCAGTTTTG
>NW_017305672.1:1430072-1449821 GCF_001594115.1 Trachymyrmex septentrionalis
CGATAGTAAAAAAGTAAAATATGCCGAAAATGCTGCTTTTCACTTTCCATATTTGATTATAGGGCACCAACCAAAAACTACTGCGTAGAATCATTCGAACTTTTTTCACAAGCAAGCCTTGCTATATCAGCTGTCAAAATAATGATTATGCGGCTTAAGTGTGAAGTTGACTGTGAAAAAATACAAGTCCTCTGTTGGGAAAAAACAAAATTACTTTCCGAACAATCCAATATTTTCTGGAATATTTTCATATTTTATCATTTATTTTTAGGGGAACGTTTGAGTAGTCGTATTAGAATATTTCTTAATCGATAATTTCTTTTTTTCAGAAAGCGAAATAAAACAATGGTACTTTTGTATTGATGGCACTGTTTTAGCCGCGAAAAAAGATAGAAAGTTGCTAAACAAAAAAGCTAGCAACCAGATTTTCCGCAGCTAAAACAGTATCATCAACACAAAAGTACCACTCTTTTATTCCGCTTTCTTTCTGGAAAAAAGAAACTATCGATTAAGAAATATTCTAATATCACTACTCAAATCAATACTTTACTCTAAAAATAAATTATAAAATATGAAAATATTCCAGAAAATAGAAATAAATAAAAAATAAAAATAAAAACAAAAAATAACAAAAAAAAAACTAAAAAATAAAAAAATAAAAAAATAAAAAAATTGTAGTGCAGGCATTAAGATGTTCCTTAAAATCAGTCTCAATTCTGTTGAACGCAAACAGTAATTGTTTTTAAACTCATGTGCAGAATATCATCAGGGCCTAACAACGACTCATACCGGGCAACTGGGCTGAGCGTGACGGTCCGCCGGCAGGGTGACGAAGCGACATTTCCTCACTTTCTGAGCTCTTATTCCCAAACAAATACGTATCCCATTATGACCTTTTAGAGTAACAAAGTAGAGACCCGGAGTTACATTTTGAGCTATATTAGAAGAAAATGGAGACTAACCTTTTAGTCACGCCGCCATTTTGAAAATTTAAAAATGGACACAAATCACCGAAAACGATCTAATCGAAAAAAGAGTTTCACGTGAAAGAGTGTTCAATTTTTTATAAGAAAATATCAATATTTCATTTTTAAACTTGCCTTTCATCCTCACTAATGACAAGCGAAAAGAGCTAGGACGAAAAAGCCGAAAAATTGACGACCCTATAGTTCAGCAATCAGTTAGCCTATGGGTCTATTATTCGGCAGCCTTTATTCATCAAACTGTTCAAGCAATATGTACAAAATCCATAAAACTTCGCAAAATGGGTAACTGACTTAGCATGGAATTCCCCACATGCTAGAATAAAGTGTAAAATATCTCGTTAACTATTTTTTTATATCATTACCTTAATATATTTTATATATTTTATATGCAGAATAGTTAGAGAACCATATTGTGTAACAAAAATCATACAATTCCATTTAAAAAACCTTCGCCTCTACCTAGAAAAAACGTGACCAAAATACGTCCCCCTCAAAACTGTTCCACTTTGATTTGAAACATTTTTTTATATAAAAGTAATAATAATAAACTCAAGAGATTAAATCTAATGATATGTCTAATGCCAATATGAGCCAAGACAAGGTATTAGTGTGTGATATAATCAAAAATTTATTAAGCAATTGGGGTATACGTTTTGACACTCGTTTCGGATCCTCTTCAGTACGTAAATTAACGACGCAAAAACAATTAGTTATTAGTAAGATCGCATTGACAACTGTGTCCACTCTTAACAAAAAGTTGTACATCAAATTGACAGATTTGCTATAGAATACAAATAAAATATTTTATTATTTTGACAGAGTTCTGTCTTAAAGTAACTTAAGTCACTTACATGTAACATTAAATCGAGAAAACATGGGATTATCAACCTACTCCGTTATTGAATTAAAATTTTACTGTATGTGAACAAAATTAATTAAATATTAATTACTAGTCACTATTAAAGTTATTAAGAAAAATTATTAAGAAGAATTAAAACTTACATAGCGAGTGTGAAAAACGATGTTAATAATTCAAACGCTCGACGGATAATGAGACGTTAAAACATACCATATAAAGTCACATTTGGAAAACAAAGTGCAAGTGAAAACAAAGATTGACGATAATAAAATTATTTAATTGTTGTTAAAAAATTTTTAATTTTTTCGGAAACGGACGGAATAAAAGATATAAAAAACCTATCTCTCCGTTTACATAAAGAAATTTACATAAAGAAACAAAAACATATATTTACAAAATGATTCTTTATCTTTTGATCCGTTATATGAGAATTTATTTAAAAAGACGTAATGCTTCCTCCTTCTTATTACATGAAAATTTTAACTTTAATTTTATTATCGTCGATCTTTGTTTTCAATTGCGTATCTTTATTTTTCAAATGTGACTTTATGTCTCATTATTCGTCGAGCGTTTGAATTGTTAACATCGTTTTTCATACTCGCTATATAAATTCTAATTCTTCTTAGTACTTTTCTTAATAACTTTAATAGACTAGTAATTAATATTTAACTAATTTTGTTCACAGCAAAATTTTAATTGAATAATGGAATAGGTTGGTAATCCCATGTTTTTCTGACTCAACGTTACATGGTAAATGACTTAAATTAGCTTAAAACAGAATTCTCTGTCAAAATAATAAAATATTTTATTTATTCTATAGTAAATCTATCGATTTGATGTGCAATTTTCCGTTAAGATTGGACACAGTCATCATAATGCGATCTTACTAATAACTAATTCAAGTAAAAAAATGTACGAAATTTATAGACTCCTTAAATTAATACAATAAAAAAATATCGACAAAATACAAATGGGCATTAAGAGTCACCGTTGAATATTATATTGCACAATGCTAACTAATACCTATTACTATATCACAAATTTAATTTTGTACGTTTCGATTCACTATTTGAGCTATCCTCGGCAATAAAAAATTACCGCTTATTGCACTATAAAATCTATCGAACTGCGTCTCGCACAATCGTAGTTCCGATCTTCAATAACGCAGTTGCAGCGGAAATGTGGTGAGAGACAACCATCTTTAACATAGTCTAATGTGCCAACCAGTTGCTTAGCTGAATGGAATAGATAGTGGAACTCTAGCTAATAATTGCAACAAGATATTTTTGAATAGATGGATATTAATTTGCGTAATTAATGTATGCTAACCAGAAACTCACCCCATCTCCAACAACGGTCACATGTGGATCCAAGTATCGTCAATCCAACGATTTTACAACAAATTTAATCACGATGTCAAAGTTAGATTGAAAAATAATTTAAGTAACATAAAAGAAAGTTATGTTCGTTCTGAGGTTAGTCACATAATACCGTTGAATACAAAAAGAAATGTGTCGCGCGAACAAAGCATCATGGAATTAGAAAATAATATTAGGAAACTATTGAGTTCTGTGCATTATAATGTGAGAAATCATTTGTTAGCAATCATTAATAACTTACTGTCTTTCAAATCTAAAAATAATTCGATACGTCACAGGTTAACTAAATTAGTACAATGTACAAAACAATTTCTCAAAAAGAACCGAAATATTATTTTTACAAAGGCTGCAAAGGCAACATAACGGTAATATTAGAAAAAATTCTTACACTGAGAAAATCAATGTTATGCTAATGGATGAGAAGACATATTCAAAAATTTCAAAAGATCCTAATAACAAAATTAAGAATAGTTTGAGGAACTTGCTCAGGATGGAAAAAATTCGAATTTATCTCTAGTCACATATATAAAAAACTTTACTGTAATGATGGCAATTTACCCAGAGCTTACGGATCTCCAAAGATTCACAAGCCAAATTGTCCGTTTAGAGTTATCTCGGCAGTGGACAGTACTTTGTATAATTTGGCTACGTTTGTACACGGTTTGATTATCGATACCAAAAGCTCCAAGCCATGTAAATAACAATTATGACTTTAAAAAAATTGAACAATATTCAAATTAAATCAGATTTTAGCTTAGTATCACTAGATGTAGTATCTTTATTTACAAATGTTCCTACGGACTTAACGATGGATGCTCTTTTTAGCAGATGTTTCAGTTAACTGAAAAAAATTGTAAGATACCAAAAAATGAATTCTTGAAGGCGGTGAATTTAATTTTAGATTCTACTTATTTTACTTTCGATAATCAAATTTATAAACAGACCTTTGGTACTCCGATGGATTCGTCATTATCACCTATTATTGCCGACTTAGTCATGCACGATGTGACTAACATCAGAACGAACATGATTCTCTTTTATGTTATATAAATTATTTTTCAATGCTTGGATCCACAATTAATATGGATTTGGCTAGCATACATGCTAGCATATATTAATTACGTAAATTAATATCCATCTATTCAAAAATATCTTGTTGCAATTATTAGCTTAAGTTCCACTATCTGCACCACTCAAGCAACTGGTTGCCACATTAGATTATGTCAAAGATAGTTGTCTCTCACCACATTTCTACTGCGACTGCATTATTGGAAGTCGGAACTACGATTGTGCGAGACGCAATTCGACAGATTTTATAGTGCAATAAGCGGTATTTTTTTATTACCGAGACTCAAATAGTGAGTCGAAACGTACGAAATTGAATTTACGACATATTAATAGGTATTAGTTAGCATTGCACAATACAATTTCCAGCGCTGACTCCTAACGCCCATTTGTATTTTGCCATTATTTTTTCATTGTATTAATAATTAATTGTTTTAGCGTCATTAATTTATGTACTAAAAAGGACCCGAAACGAGGATCGAAACGTATATCGCAATTGCTTAATAAAGTTTTGATTATAACACACATTAATATCTTGTGTTGGCTCATATTGTCATTATGCATATCATTTTTTTATATCATTAGAAATAAGCGAGATATTTCAGATGGTCGATTTAAGTGGACTACCCTATATATTTATAGATTTTTCTGATAGTGTATAATATTTCCAACTTGTATTAAATGTAACCACATCATTAATTTTGAAGTTTGTCATCGTTTATTACAAATAAAATGCAGAATTTCTTTACAGAATGTTTAAACAACCTATTTTATTATTTTTGAAAGGTTTTCCGAGCTATATAAATAAACATGTTTTCATGAATGTACGGACTTTTAAAATAACTGCATAGGTTTTAAAGGTCCATTCAGGACCAATTTTGACCACTCCCTCTTTTTTTTCATTTTATATTTTTATATCAAAGTTTACTCTAAAATCCAAATATTTTAACATTAAACTGCGTTCGCAAACTTCACTCGGATGATAAATGTAGAAAGCTTTAAGTCATAGGAATTGATCAATCACAGTTGAATGTGAAGAAAATTAATTGAATATAATTAAGTTCATGATTAAGTTTCTTACTACACATAATTTCTTACAACACATAATTAGATCCAAGCTAATTGATTAATTTTTGACGATTTTAGATTTACTATATTGTATTATACCTACTACATCTATTACACCTACTAGGCTTTGTTCGTTTTCGCAATATGTGTAAATCTATTGAATTACAAAATAGACTTATCCCAAATGAAAATAATCTTGGAGACGTCTTACCCAGATGATTTCTAATTAATTCCATAACACATTAAATAAAATTGTTGTCTGCTAATTTGACACATAATAAAATTTGTTAATAATAAGAAAAATAGTACCCAAATATTTATTTATTTTTCCTAAATGTCCCTAAACGATTTTCAAATTATATAAACATAAATAAATCAGACATATTCAATTTGTCTACTATCTCGTCAGTGGTCTAGGATCTAGAGATGTAGGTATTCTCATCCGCGCCATTTTGATTCACTTGATTGATAGATTATAATATGATTACTGACAAAGATAAATGTTAAGAAGAGCCCACTCATCTCAAAAATACACTAAATTTGTGCGTAAAAATAAAGATTTGACAAGAAAAAAATGTCGCTCTGTTTCGCAAACCAAGATATTATCTGTCATAACAGTGATTCACTATCCAATGAAGAAAACATATTTTTCAAACGTTTTTTAAACATTTATTATTCATTAATTTCATATTTCACGATTTATTTTTAAAATAACATTTATTTAACGGTTAAACATTTATTTATAATTAATTTTATGTTTTGATTCATTTCCAAAATAACATTTTTTTAATGTTCATTAAAAAAAAATGTTTACTTGACATCAAATATTGATTTGAAATAATATTTGGAAGAAATATTTTTTTAATGTTTATTTACCGTCTATTAATTCACACTAATTTTTCGTTTGAAATAATGTTTTAAAGAGACATTTTTTAAACGTTCATTTCATGTTAAATAAATGTTTTACATTAATTTTCCGTTTGACGTAATGAATTCGAAGGAACATTTATTATATTAAACGTTAATTTAACGTTTATTAAATGTTAATTTAACACTAATTTTTTGTTTACAATGATGTTCTGAAGAAATATTTTTTAATGTTTATTTAATACGTTAATTAAATGTTCATTTTATATCAATTCATTTGAAATGATGTTTAAAAGAAATATTTTTTAAACGTTTATTTAATGTTTATTAAATGTTTGTTTTACATTAATTTTTCGTTTGAAATAATTATCCAAAAAAAATGTTTAACCCTAGTATGATGCTCATGGGTTCAACATACCCTATACAATTTTTTACATTGCTGTAACTTTTTTATAATGTTTATAATTTAAAGACCCAGATTGAGGCTGAAAAAAAACTTCAACTGTCTATGATAGCTTCTCTTAGAGCGCGAGCATAGTGTAGCAGGCAGCGTACGAGACTGTTATATCAGAGATTTCGGGTTCGATCCCAGGCAGAAAAATTTTCGTATGTTCGTAGCTCCTCTCGGCAGGCAATGGCAAATCACCGAAAGTATCCTTGCCATATGCATTTCTATAATAAACAAAATCATCGTTCGGAATCGATGTTATTGTAGGTCCCTTATGACTGTGTACAATCAGCGCGCCCACCACAGGCATATGATGAAGTCACCTCCTTTCGGAGGATTATATTCGGAGAAGAAAAAGATACGATAAGCCTACACAGATATTTTTTGCGTTATTCTCGATGTGAGAATGCACGAAAGTTCAAAGAGGATACTTGAGACCCATATGTAATTAGCTTGTAAGTTTTCGGCGTCCTAGGTACCCCTTTATTTTTAAATATATGTTTACTGAGTTTCGGATAGTATAAAAATAAGTACACAAAAATATACAACTAAAAAGAATTATACGAGGGTGGTCTCAGAAATACCCGATTTGACGTACAAATGGCGGTTGTTGTACAATATAAAAAAAATCACTGTAGGGGAAAGCACCAACTTTCTAAAGCTTAACTATGAAGTTTGAAGACGCTACGTTGTTCAGTATTTGTTTGGCAGCCATCAATAGTGGACGATCTCGGTGAATTTGCAAAGATAGAAAAAATTGGTCATCGTTATGTGATACAATACTTTCATTTGAAAGGTCTTAGCCCAACCAATATCAAAGCCGAGCTGGATTCTACTCTGGAGGAGTCTGCTCCTTCGTTTCAACAGTAAAATATTGGGTGGCAGAGTTTAAACGAGGCCGTACGAGCTGCGAAGACGAACATCGCAGTGGTCGACCAAGTGAGATGGCCATTCCAGAAATGGTGAAGAAAATCCACAAAATGGTATTGGGTGACCGTCGATTGAAAGTGCGCGAGCTAGCAGACATGGTAAACATTTCAAAAAGTGCTGTACATCGCATATTGGCTGAAAATTTGGAGATGAGAAAGCTGTGCGCAAGGTGGGTGCCGCGCTTGCTCACAATCGAACAAAAGCAGCGTCGAGAGGATGTTGAGTTAAAGTTCGAATTGCTTCCCCACGCACCCTATTCGCCAGATTTAGCCCCCTCGGATTATTTTCTCTTTCCAAACTTGAAAAAATGGCTCGGTGGTAGAAGATTTACCAACAATGAAGAGGTGGAGTCTGCGGTTAATGGCTATTTTGAGGAGTTCAACGGTTCTTACTATAAACAGGCCATCGAAGCTATTGAACATCGCTGGGAAAAGTGTATCGAGCTAAAAGGAGACTATGTTGAGAAATAAAGATATTTTTTCCCAAATTTTTTGTGTTTTCTTTGTTAGGTCGGGTACTTCTGGGACCACCCTCGTATTTCAATATAATAAATAGTAGAAATTTTATAATTTCAGTCTTCGAAGATCATTCGGCCGATATGGATTTATTACTTTAGAGCAAATGTTGCATCATCCTCTATTCTAAATCCTAGTTAACTTAATTATACATTCTATAATATAATAATATTTATATATGTACAAGCCTTTATTTATTTATATTATTACTTTTTTATATTGTTCAAATAAATTTTATTTATTAATTGTAAACTTAAAATATATAGATTCTTCAAAAATGTCGATTTTCGATAGTTCAAATAATTATACTTTTCGAGCAATTTATATCGTACTATTTTTTTCTGTTCGTCCAAAGAGTCAACTAAAAAAATTCTATGAGTTTTTGCTTGAACATTAAATTTAAAAATTTGAGAATTTTTTATCCAAAATAGTCATTTTTTGCAAATTTTTCTAATAAAATTTCTTTAAAGCATTGTAATTAATTGAAAATAAAATATTATTTGTTTGATTCACATATTTATCTGTGTCTTTATTTGACTTTGAGGTATAAATTTCACACGTTTTGAGTTAAAAAATATATATTTAGTTCAAAGATATAGCGTGACAAAATTGAAGGGTTTCAAATCCTGATGTTATAAGAAGGTAACTAAAAATAACAATATCATACAAGGTTTAAACATTTATTTAGCGTTACATAAATGTTTGTTTTATATTAATTTTTTTATTTGAATGTAATGTTTCGAAGAAATATTTATTTAACGTTTATTAAACTTTTATTTTACACCAATTACTTATTTGAAAAAAATGTTTCGAAGGAATTTTTTTAAACGTGTATTTAATGTTTATAAAATGTTTATTTTAGATTAATTTTTTATTTTAAATAACGATCCAAAGAAACATTTTTTTAACATTTATTTAACGTTAAGTAAACGTTTATTTTACGTTTTTTTTTTAAATGTTCATTTAAACTGTTGAAAGAAATATTTTTAAATGTTTATTTAACGTTTATAAAATATTTATTTTACATTATCTTTTCACTTTAAATAACAATTTAAAAAAACATTTTTAAACATTTATTTAACGTTTATAAAATATTTGTTTTACATTAATTTTTAATTTCAAATGACGATGAAAAAAACATTTTTTAATCATTTTATTTAATATTAATTAAATGTTTTTATCAATGTTCCGTTTGACATACATGTTTTGAAAATGTTTATCTAACGTTTATTAAATGTAAATTTTACACTAATTTTTTACTTGAAACAATGTTTTGAAGTAACAATTTTTTAAATGTTTATTTATTATAATATTAATTAAATGTTTGTTTATTTAACAATCATTAAATCCCAAATAACATTAGCTAGAGAAATACCAGTAGAACTCTAAAATAGTGTCTAACTTGATCGCAAAATGCGAACATATTAACAGAAAAGTAGAGCAATTAATTGGATGATAAAAGTATACGCCAATTAAAAGTAAACTTTCTTGCATTTTATGTAAAACGTTATTATAAGACTGCTAGATTACTTTAGAAGAAAATAGATTTCTGTTTTCTTAAGATAAAAAAAAGAGATATAAATCACTATAATAGTCTTCTTCTAACACTTAACTTTTAAACTATGGTTGGAGATTTTTCAATACTTTATAATGATACCGTTTGAAGAATGTACCTCTCTTATTGCTTGATATGATAACTCTATACAGTTTTGAATATATGTTAAAATAAGTAGATGATCATTTAGTAGCTTTCATAATTTTGAAAAATGTACAACTATTGTAGTCTTTAATTGTGACTGTACTTTCATGCTACTGTTGAAGACTTTTTGGTTGTACTTTAGAACGATACTGTAGGGTAAATGTAGCGTGCTTTTTTCTCGCTAAAATAACATATAATTTTTCTAACTATGATAATATTGATAATCATTTAGCAACTTTCATAATGTTGCAAATTGAATGACTATAATAATCTTTTATTATCGCTTTACTTTCTTGTTAGTGTTGATGACTTCTCGATTATATTTTAGAATAATACCGATAGACGTATATATGCTTTTTGTTCTCTAGTATAGATACTCCCATCATGCTCTTTTATTACGCATGTCGGGTGAGTAGCTCGTTGTTCATAATCGAAACTGGTTGAAAGTAAACAAGATAAAGAGAAAACGAAATCTTCCACATAGTTCGCGTAAAAGTTTTGATAAGTTATCCATCAGGCTAAAAAGATTACATCATCGAACAACATTCAACGCAACTATAAATGCACTTAATGCTTCGGTACAAATGTACCACAAGCTGAACCCACCAATAATCTTGAAGACAACAAAAAAGATGAACACGTTCCGTGCTGTAGTAAAAGTGCTTTCAGTATTAATTATAGTAATAGTGATAATAATAATAATACATCATTAAATGCTACTGATAGCAGTACATATTCGAACACAAGTGATGATGAAAGTGACAGTAATATTACTTCAAACAATATTATTAATAAAACCGATTTTAAAACAACATTAGCACAAGCTTGTTGTAAAAGCCACATGACTCACGTGCAGATAAATTGTCTTTTAAAAATATTACGAGAACATAAGTGCTTCAAAAACTTTCCTAAAGATGCTAGGGCATAATTAAATACACCGAAAGACTGTAACAAGAAAATTAGAGATGTTTTTCCAGGTCAATATATCTTCATATAGACATTTACGAAAACATCCTAAAGAAATTATCATTAGTACTGATGCAGCGAATATCTATGAATATCATGTTAATTTTTATATTTGACCGATTCAATTTCGAATTATTAATATCAAAGATAAAAGTCCAATGGTTGCTGGAATCTATGCAGGACCTACAAAACTTCTCGATATAACCGATTTCTTCAAAGATTTTAATTTAGAACTATTGCAATTATTCGAAAAAAGTATTTTGTTCAACGACAAAATTGTAAGAATAAAATTAAATCATTTTTTATTGCTGCTATGACACCTGCTAGGCACGCATGCTTAAATATTAAGGGACACGCCAGATTTAATAGTTGCAACAAATGTAAAATTCCAAGCGAATTATAAAACAGTATTAAATGTATAAAACAGACAGGACTATTATTTTTACAGGAACAAATTATCCTTCACGAACTATGAAGAATATCATCAGAAAAAAAAGATGAACGTGAATCATCATCACGGTTATGCTTTGCATTCATTACCATTGGATTTAGTACGCCAAACACCGCTAGATTATATGCATTTGATGTATTTAGAAGTAGTGAAACAAATAATCATAAAGATGTGATTTATCGATCAGCGAAATTAAAAGATTGTAAAAGATCGTATTTCAAATCGCTTTTTTACATTAATTACTTATTGTCCAGTGAATCCCGAAAAAAACCCGAAAAGTCTGGATTATTGTCGACGTTATAAAGCAACAGAGCTTCGACAATTGTTATTACTTACGACCAACTGTTTTTCTGGATTTATTTGGTGATGATCTACGAATACAGCATTTTTTAAAGTTACATTATGCAATCCATACTTTCGTATCATCGAATAAAACAATCCACAATAATATTGAAAAAGCAAGAATGATCTTAGAATTATTTGTAACTGACAGTACGAGTATTTCTGTGTACGGTAGAAACTTTTTATCATATAATGTCCACAATCTAGTTCTTTTGACGAACGATGTTCATAACTTTGGACCATTGGATCATTTTTCTTGCTTCCTGTTTGAGAATAATATGACATTTTTTTAAAAAGCTGTTCATAAACCTTCTGTACAATTACAACAGATTTATAATCATTATATAAAGAAAAAAAAATACGATTTCAAGAATTCTTCGCAAAATTCCGCTATCGCGATTCGTGTATGTCGGAAATTAATGGCCTTCTTGTGCATCAACAAGAAAACATTAAGCAGTTTTCATGTATAAAAATAAATAGAGTTACTTACAAATTAGATAAAAGCAATTGTTGCATTTTATAAGATGGTGCTGTTTGTATTATAGTAAATATAATATATTGCAATACAGTAATAATAATGAGTATTGCTTAATTGTCAATAAATTTCAACTCATTAATTCATTTTATAATATCAATAATCTAGATTCACATGAAGTAAGAATTTTTAAATGTACAGAGTTATCTAGAGATTTACATGAAATTTCATTTAGAGATGTTAAAAGCTTATAAAATGCTTTATTAACTTATAAAATGCTTTATTAAAACGCGGAATTATACTTCGAAAAAAACATTTATATTGTAGCTGAAATTTATAATAATGAATGGTTATTACATTAACTTTTATATACATTTTATATTATTTTAATATTATAACGATTATATTATATATAGCTAAATTTAATAATTTTCATAATGCTCTTACGGAAATGTTCATATTTTATAATATTTCATAAACTTATTATATTTATTGCTAAAATAATATATCGAGAAATTTAAAATTCAAAAATATTAGAATTTTAAAAAAAGATGCGTAGGAAACTGTACGCTTATAATTGAACAATTGAATAGTGTACGCGAAGTCGACTTTCTTGAATTCCACGCTAATTTTGAGGCAAATTTTGGATTGGTTCTTGCTATATCAAGCCGCCATTATGCGCATTCTCTTACCTACTATGGAAGGATTACATGGTGTGCTTAGTTTGCAAGCGTCTCTCTCTAAAATTAGCGCTCTTTATCGTTGCTCTGCTTCTCGTCCCGCCTATGACTGTAAAACGCGAAACATAGGTATTCACAGTCCGTTTTTATTTTAAAACCATTTTAAATGTAATGTCTTAAGATGTTAACAGTATACAGTCCTCCGATTGACTTACGACATCTTAAGATTGACTTAAGACAGTCTTAAATGTAAGAATCGACGGTAAATACCGACCTGTTTCGCGTCATGAAGTTGGTACTGAATCTTTCCTCGTGCAAAAGATAGACTGTACACTTAGAAACGACACGGAGCAACAGTAGGCATGGTTTGGTCAAACTGAGCACAACCATGTAAACCTTCCACCATCCTTCTTGTATCATTGGCTCTCTAGTCAATGGCAGATATAAACCATAAAGGTCGTTCTAACACATCTGTTGTATTTATTACGGTTTAGAGTAAGTACTTTGAAATTGTTAGTCTTAAACTGTTAAAATTAAACTGTGACATTGCAAAAGTGCTTTATTATGCAATGAAGATGCATAATAATAAGAGTATTGAAAATTTTAACCAAGTAGAATCTAACCTTAACAGCGAAACTCCACAGAGCCATATATATAAATTTTTTCACAAGGAAAAAATTTGAAATTCTGATTTTGCTTAGTTTTAACATTTATTTCTTGTATCTATTAGTCCTGTACGAAATAGCAAAGACAAATACAATTTTCCTTCCACACTTGAGCAAATCGTAGGATCGCATAATACTTCATCAAACGAAAAATCTTATACAGGTTTAAGTACATCACTTTGAGAAAATCGCTCCGAGAAAAACTGTTTTGTTTACGACAAAATAATTAATCGGTATCACTCATACATAGAAAAGGTACGGTATCTACTATTATATACATTCCTTATAAAGAAATTTTTTTACAGACTTTTTACATATTACATTATTAATTAGAATTCTAATTGTTCTGTTGAAGATTTCCAAAGCACTTTAAGATCACAATGTAGTGCAAATAATATTTCCATTTCACCAGTACTTCGATCAATGATGTATAAATTAGAGTAAGTACCTATCTAATTGATAGTCAATGTAATTGTAAATATGTAAAACAACATATTTACAATGTAAGAAAACATATTTTCTTTTCTCTTAAAAGAATGTGCATAATATAAATTTGTACTGTTTCATTAATTTTTTCATTTATATGATTCTTTTTCAAAAATGGATCAATAAAATCTGTTACACGTTTCTATTCATTTTATACAAAATATTTCTTGCTTTTAATTTTACAAATAAAAAATAATTAATTTTTTTTAAAACTTGAAATACGAAGCGCCTTACCAATCCAAGTGTTAAGATGTTGAATTACTATATAATATACATTCATTTACATGCATTAATTTTCAGAAATAAATTGCGAGATGAATTTATCGGATTCGCACAATTAATCTGAAACAAATAATCCCCCCAAAATTTCCCAGATCTTAAAAAACTGTAATAAACTTATTAATTTTTTTAATTTAAATTTATATTTAAAAATTTATTGTAATAATTGCTATTTTTCTATTATATAGGTAGAAGTTATAATCTTTCCTTTTCAAAATTGTATTATTTTATCTATTTCATCATTATTATTTTTCAAAAATACCAATGTCATTTTTAATCATTTTATAAATATATTTAATATAATGCTTAGATCCGCATGCGATCGTTGTTGGAAATGGGGTGAGTTTCTGGCTACATTAATTACGCAAATTAATATCCATCTATTCAAAAATATCTTGCTGCAATTATTAGCTTGAGTTCCACGATTTGTTTCACTTAGCTAAGCAAGTGGTTGCCACAACATTAGACTATGTTGAAGATGGTTGTCTCTCACCACGTTTCCACTGCGACTGCATTATTGGAGATCGAAACGATTGTGCGCGATTCGACAGATTTTATAATGCGATAAGCGGTAATTTTTTTATTGCCGAGGATGGCTCAAAAAGTGAGCCGAAACGTACAAATTGAATTAGTTATATGTTAATAGTTAGCATTGCGCAATATAACATCCAGCGCTGATTCCTATTTGTATTTTGTTCCCATTTGTATTTTGCTGTTGTATTTCATTGAGTTTATTTTTCATTAATTTTACAATTCACGACTCGTTTTTAAGATAACATTTATTTAACGTTTATTAAATGTTTGTTTTACATTAATTTTTCGTTTGAAATATTCGAAGAAAAATTCTTAGATGTTTATTTAACATTTCTTAAACGTCTGTTTTACATTAATTTTTCATTTGAAATAATGTTTCGATAAAACATTTTTTTAATGTTTATTTAATATTTATGAAATGTTTGTTTTACGTTATTTATTTAATTAAAATATGGTTAAAGAAACATTTATTTAACGTTTATCTGACGTTTATTATAAATGTTAAAAAAATTTTATTATTTTCTAAAATTTAAATTAATAAAAAACGAGTCGAAATAAAAAAATAATCACGGAAGAGAAATTAACCCAATATAATTGCGTTAAGTGTATCATATGTACAATTAGAACTGTATACATCGGCAATTATAAGTAGCGTAATGGATAAGATATGAGACTCATAATCCTGAGATCCAAGTTCCAAACCTGGTAAGTAAAAAAGATAAAAATATAATAAAAAATTACAATTAATTAATAAAAAACGTTTTTTCAAATATTTTTTCCCCATTGGAGATCTAAAAACATAAAGTTTCTGCTAAAGTAGTGAATTTGTATTTTGAAAGCAGTAAATTTGTGTTTTTAAAGCAATGAACCGCTGCTAGACAGATTTCCTAACCGGAATAGTCGTCAACTTTGAGAATTAATATCTCGGTTCGCGGAGCAAAGTAACACTTTCTCTTGTCAAATCTTTATTTTTATACAAAAACGCATCGATTCAGTATATTTTTGAGACAAGCGGGATCTTTTTAATATTTACCTTTGTCACTAATCGTACTATAACCAATCAATCAAGTAGAACCAAAATGGCAAATGAGAATATCTACATTTCTAGTGTCTTAGTATACTAACATATATGTATACACTAGTTCAGCCGCAAAAAACAGATCTTGTACAAATAATGCGAATGTTTATTAAAAATAAAATGATATTAAACGATAAAAATATATAAATGTAGGTCTGAAGAAAATATTTTGTATTATTATTATCTTCAATGAAGAATATTTTTAACAGTGAAATTGCATTAATACTTCATCTTCATTACAGGAATCTACTTCTATATAAACTATTTAGGACGCCTTTTTTATTTGGCACTAGAACGTTTTCTTATTCCTTACTTACATTCGTAAGTTTTGGATTGCACTATAGTTCAGTCCAGTTTAGTTTTAGTGCAATCCTCATGCAGGAACAGAAAACAAACCTATTAATTATTTCAAGAGGGCGATTATTTTATTTTATATAATTATATAATATATAAACTATAAACTTTTTGTATTTGGCAAATATTGTCAAGTGACAGCTCTACATATAAATTAAAGAGTAATATTTTTTTTGTTTTTTATATAAAATTGAATGTCTCCGCTTTCATTTTTATGCGTCCTTTAATCATAAAAATCAAAATTTTACATTTCTGAAAAGCCAATTTAAAGATATAAAATAAAAACAATGTTCATAATTGACTTCATTTTAGGATTTCTTTAATTAGAGGCTGAAATAGGTTTAATTAACTTTAAAAAAGTTTAAAAAATTACTTCCTTCATTGAGAAACATTCGATATACAACACAGGATATCTTTCAATCTTGCCTTTACCTAATGATCTGAACATTTGATCCATTTCTGCCAAAAGACTTGGACCAAAATCAAAATTTAATGTCTTATCAAATTTTAACGGACTATCTTGATTTTCTTCATCACTGATTTCATGGTATTCATGGTCAGCTCCAAGAGTATCAGTATTACTACCTATATTGGATGTCATAGCTTGCTTGTTTGCGTTGTTGCCGGTAGCATGACATATCTCCGAATTCATATCAGACCATAGGCTCTCTAAATAAACATATAATATAATACTATATTTTCAAAGTAATACAAAATTGATTACTAAAATTAAATATAACTAATATTTGACTAATATTCTGTTTTTTATTTTAAAATCATTTCCATATTCATATAAATTATGACCACTTAATAAAATTAATCGTACTACTTTTATAAATGAATCTGTACGTACAGAATATCCGATAAAGACTGTAGCAACGATTAAGGGTAAATTCTTGAGATCATTTTGAGATGAAAATTTTGATATCATAATTTTGAGATTATGACAGTTTTTAAATCATAAGCATTTAAAGTTATCGAATCGATCAGTTGCTATCTGAAGTTCATGCGAAGATATGGGCTCTGTTTCCAAAATTTACTGGCAGTATTGAAGATCTATTGCACGTGACGTAAACTATAGATTTTCAGTACTGGCAGTAAATATTGGGACTCAGACGTGATATGACGTAAAATACCAAATAGTAAATACAACTAAACGTGCGAACGTTAGGCGATTCGCTAACTTTAAATGCCTATAATTTAAAAACTGTTGTAGCCTCATTTTATATTCAAATTTTTACCTCAAAATGATCTCAGGAATCTACTTTTAAGTGTTGTTATGGTCTTTCCGGGACATTCTGTATATGCAATCAATATAAAATAAAGGTGGACGGTAACAATCGTTGATTTTTGCTTCCAATCGGGAAGCGAAATGTGTATATTTTTTTCATAATTTTTAGGTTGCAGAATTACGTAAAACAATTAATTTTCCATAAACATGAAAAAAACATGTGTGAAAATGGGAACAAAGTAAGTAAATAAGAATACAATTTTTGCCATAAAAATGAGACACATAATGATTGTTTTTAATGTTTAAAAACTATCAAATCACATTTTGTTGTAATAGTATTGAAATAGAAAAGAACACAAACATGCGAACACTCGAAAAATGTAAGACAAGAATCAGATACACGCGTTTTACATCTTTCCGTCTTTTTAAACTCGAGACTCATGGTTGCACCAACGCTAAATTTTAAGTTTAAAACTCTCTTTTCGGTTTTAAAATGAGTTTTAAGTTCGCTTAAAATCAAAGTAACGTTAGTGCAACCGGGTCTTAGAACTTATCCGTAGACTTTTAAACTTTTGACCAATCTTAGACTAAAAAACCAGATATTTTACTTTCATACGCTTAAAATGTAGACATATAAATCGCATTCATTAATGATAACTTAATTTTCAATTTAAATGCGGTTATAGTTAATCTTTGATGTCAGTTTCACTCATAGAGCACATAAATGAGTTCTTAAAATATTATAATAATTAGAATCCGTTCTTTTTAAGGCTAAATAATGTACAATATCCAATCTTTCCGCTGTGCATATCGGGCTGATGCCGTGGAAATTGACATATGATCAATATATGAGATTGAAGTGTCTGGGTTTTCAATCTAAGATTTATGAGTTTGAGGTTTAGAAGTTCACGGACACGCTTTAAGAGCCTAGAGTTTAAAAAGACGGGAAGATGTAAAATACGTGTATGTGATTCTCGTCTTACATCCTTGAGTCTTCGTACGTCTGTATTTTTTTCTATTTTAATTCTATTATAACAAAATGTCATATATTTAATAATTTTTGAGAGTAAATCATTAAAAACGATCATTATCTCATTTTTGTGAGAAAAATCTTATGCTTTTTTATTCACATTTTTTACATACATATATTCCCTTCATGTTATGGAAAACTGATTACTCTACGTAATTCTACTGTCCAAAAACTATAAAAAAACATTTATATTTTACTTTCCGGTTGGGGGCAAAAATTGACATTTACTCGTCCTTCTTTCGTAATTATTTACAATAAAGCCTCTTCAAAATTTGTTAAGTTTTTTTCTTGCAACCTCTTGATAAAAATCTTTGTTGCGACTCTAACAATCTTAATCAATCATGGGAAGTCGGAAAAAATGTAAACTATCTATTTTTTGTAACAATTGATGATAAATATTTAAGTATAAGCATATTCAGGCCTATGACGATTAAAGCTTTTGTAACAATGCATAAAACTGGAAATACGGGGAATGACCTTGACCTTGACATATATTGACCTTGAGCAACCTTAAGAAAGTTTTAATCATCGTTACTCGTTAAAAAGTTATTAACAAAAGAAGTTTAAAACACAATTTTTATTTCTGCTACAAACAATAAGAATCCCGCCATCCCCTCTCCGACTTAAGTGAGAACTTTCCAAGCGAAATGAGATCCACTCTACCTCCCCCCCCTCCTCTGCCTAGGGACATCCTCCTCTGCCTAGAGACATCATTTTTCACGCAAAGGGAGGTCTACTCCACATCTCCTACATAGAGTGGAAAATAGGATAGATCTCACTTCGAATGAAAAATCGTTACATCATAAAAGATTCTAGAACATTTTTTATGGGAATGAGCTCCCTGTCAAATTGGCTGATGACATTTTGATACAGATTTTGGCTCACTGACCAAAAATCTCAATGGTCACCAGGCCAAGCAAAAGTTTTGAAACAATGGGTCAAACATTCAAAATTGACTTAATTATCAAGCGATATGACGTATGTTAGACGCACGAGAGATTTAATTTAATGTGTTTTATCCTTTTAAGAGGGAACGCTGGAGTGACCAAATTGTCGGGACACTACAGATCGATATACGAGATCTGTTCAAAAAGTATCGCGAATTTTGAATTTCCGCGTGTTACGTATATTCGATTTTCGATTTTTTGTGGCGTTATGTTGGTACTCATGTCTCTCACTTATGCCGACAAATTCGGCCATTTTTAATGTTCAGTTAATTTTTGACAGCTGCTTTGCTTGCACGTGTTTTGGCTCGTCTTCGATTTTTGCCTATTCCAAAAAATGGATCAAAGAATCTGTATCAAATTTTGTGTGAAAAACAAAATTAAGTGCGCGGACGCATTCCGAATGTTGACTGTGGCA
>NW_017305672.1:1450281-1455778 GCF_001594115.1 Trachymyrmex septentrionalis
GAACGGTCAATAAGGAATATTACCTGCAAGTTATGCGCAATTTGCGCGAAGCAATCCGCCAGAAACGCCCGGATTTGTGGAAGAACAAAAATTGGCTTTTGCACCATGATAACGCTCCTGCTCACACATCGTTGCTTGTGCGCGAATTTTTGACCAAAAACAACACACTAATGATGCCGCAGCCACCCCAGATCTGGCCCCCTGTGACTTTTTCTTATTCCCGAAACTGAAGAGGCCCATGAAAGGACGACGCTACGATACGATTGAGGAGATAAAGACGGCATCGAAGGAGAAGCTGAACAAGATCACAAAAAATAATTTTTTGAAGTGCTTCGAGGATTGGAAAAAATTGGAAAGGATTGGCACAAGTGTATAATATCTGATGGGGATTACTTTGAAGGGAACAAAATAGATATTCATGAATAAATAAATAATTTTTGAAAAAACACAAAATTCGCGATACTTTTTGAACAGACCTCGTAAATCTCCAAATTTATTGAACAAAATAAAAAATTCTTTTACAGGATCAAAGTAGACGCAAAATTGAGAATAGCTGCAGTGGACTTTATACTAAAATCGAAAAAAGTTAAAAACTTATATTTTTTCAACACGTAGAGCTGTTACCTGACATAAATGTTTCCTTAATACAAAAATTTTATAACTCGTATGGATAAAACGACAGTTCAGCACCTAGTGTTTTACGTGCACAAACAATACTGTGTTTGTAAAAGTAATAATAAAATTAAAAAGAAAGATTTATATTATCTGCAAATTGTGTATACAAATGCTGAGCGAAAACTCGGAATGGTAAACAAAGCAATAATTGTGTCTAGTAGTAAGTGTATCCGATCTTGCAAGAGATGGCGTTGCAATATATTGGATAAGGACAGATGCGTTTAAACGAGACAGAAAGCTAATGTAAGAAATGAAATAAAGATGTCACTATTATCGACTTTTTTATTTGGAATTTAAAAAATCTGTGTTATCGATATTAAGTTCGACCGTCACTCCAGCATCCTTTTAAGAATTTTTATTCATTTTTATTTTCATGTATACACACTTACATGCTCGTAAGCACGCACGCACACTGTTTAGAGTTTCTTTGTAAGGCCGGCCACACACGTTCGAGTAAACTTATCAAATACTTGCGCATGCAACTTGTGCAATTTTATTTAAAGTGTATGTCCGGCCTAATAGAAACAAGATTCCTTGATGATTCAGCCAATAAAGGCAAAATCGAAGGACGATCCATGCTATAGCACTACGTTTACATCCGATGTTATAACTACTGACAACGATATTATAATTGCTGACGTTAGATGCCGCGTGAATGCTATTTTACGAAGAAGTGATTACATCGATATAATAACCCATATAGCACAGATGTCCAAGACGTTCTGAAGAACATCTTGAGAATGATATCGATGATTACTAGAATCCGGATTATTCGCCGATGGACGTACCGATTCGAGTCAACCGTAGTGCGTTCTTCATGATTCTCCCCACTGCCACTCGTCCGAAGTCATGGCGAGCGACGGGGCCACAGCTATAAGGGATATATGGTGTAATGGGAAGAGCTAGCTAGATTGATGCAATTTTAAAACTTTAATCCGGGCTTTAATAATTACACTTATAGAAGATTATTAAAGATTATTATTACCGATAGTAACCTATACATAGGCATGTCGAAGATGCATAAACCTGGAGCATTAAGAATAATTGTTTCCTCAATTAACAGCCCACTTTATAATCTCGCGTTTTACGTAGGCTGCTGGAAAAGTTTCTGCAATCTAGTACTTCCAGTGGCGCCAACGTTCTGCTACTATCATATCCGTAAAATTAGACGTTTTTAACTTATAATTCAATTGACAGTTTGTACCCAAGCCAACTAGTTTTGTTTGCATAGTATTTTAAAAGAAGTTATTTTGTAAGAAAATGGATTCGTAAGAAAATTTTTGTAAGAAAATTTCGCGTAAAAATTTTCGTGCAATGATTTTTTACGATTACAAATGTAATCTAACTCCGAAACAATGCATCGATCGACTTCATTTGGATTTTGGGGATGAAGCACCATCCAATAGGACTGTTTATAATTGGTAAGTAACAAATCAAAGGACTCTTTCTATACAAACCAAATGATAATAAGTAACGGGCAAAGTAAGAGTCAACACGTTTCTTTGAAATTAACAAAAGAATATATTTGTTTGTTGAATGTTTATAATTGGTTTGCCGAATTCCAGCGTGGACGTACCTTTCTTAGTGATGAATTCCATGAAGCTCGTCCATCCACGTCTGTTGTTGCCACTAATGTTGATGCTATGCGTGAAATGATTGAGCGAGATCGGCATATAACATACTGCGAGATTCAGGCATCCTTAGGCATTGACATGAAAGCAATACATACGATTTTACATGATCACTTGAGCGTATGGAAACTTTGCAGTCGTTGGATCCCACACAATTTGACCGAAGCTCAAAAACAGGCTCGTGTTAAACGGAGCAAAGAAATGCTCAAGAAATTCAACCGAGGTCGGCCAAATTTGGTCTACAACATCGTTACTGGGGACGAAATATCTATTCGTATGAGCCCGAAAGTAAACAACAATCCACTGTTTGGGTATTTCAAAATGAACCGAAACCAATGAAAGTTGTTCGTTCACGCAATGCTGCCAAGCAAATGATTGCTTGTTTCTTCGGTTATACCGGACATGTGACAACCGTGGCTTTAGAGGATCGAAGGACTGTAAATACTGATTGGTATACAACAATTTGTTTGCCAGAAGTCATAAATGAATTGCGTAGTACAAACCGAAATCGTCGCATCATTCTTCATCATGACAACGCCAGCTGTCACACAGCACGTCAAGCCATTGATTTTTTATCCGGTAATAATGTCGAATTGATGACTCATTGTCTATATTTACCTGATTTATCACCTAATGACTTCTTTTTATTCCCAAACATTAAAAATAAGATGCGTGGTGAGCGATTTGAGTTGCCTGAAGCAGCTGTTGAAACATTTCGTACACTAATTTCTGAGGTTTACAGCCTTAGAGTGGAAAAAATGCTTCGAAAATTGGTTCGAGCGTATGCAAAAATGTATCGATCTTAAAGGCGAATACTTTGAAAAACAATAAAGCCATTTACCGAATTTTACATGTTTTCTTTCATATTGTTTGCAGAAACTTTTCCAGCAGCCTACGTATACTTACACAAGAACATAAATAACAGCATACCTGAAGTAATCACGTGAAAAAGTTTCCATCTAGTAGAAAAACTAGTTTTCAGTCGAATTCTAAATTGGTTTCTTTAGTCTCGTTACATATTAATGTTCCTACTGAATTAATTATTAAAAGCATTACAAAATGTTGGAACTACATTTCTAATAACTCGCTTAACTGAGGATGAATTTTTAACAGCTATTTGATTCGTTCTGGAATCTACGTATTTTGTGTTCAACAAGATTTATTATAAACAAATTGTCGGTACGCCAATGGGTTCTCTTCTTTCTCCAATTATTGCTAACATCGTAATCGAAGACTTAAAAGAAATCATAATAGAACGACTTCCCTGCCAACTATCTTTTTATTACAGATGATGACATCTTGTTGGCAGCTCCTCCAGAATATTTTAGTAATTATCAATTGCTTTAATTCATTACATGAACGATTACACTTCACCCTCGAAGAAAGCAAAAACGATAGAATAAATTTCTTAGACGTCATCATCATTACTGATAAAAAAGATCATCTTTAACCGACATGACAAATCTCCGGAAGATACCTCTATTTAGTTTCTACTCATATCCTCCATGCCACAAAAAAGGCAAAAAAGTAATGGTACATAGTAGACAGAATCTTACTACTGTCTTACCCACGCTTTGACAAAAAATCTTGAAGAAGCTATTTTATCTTGCTAGACAACGGTTACTCTCTGCAGTTTATTTCTCATTGATACATAATAGACTTGAATATCATATATACTTTAATCAGGATTATGAACACAAACCTATTGATAGAAATAAATATTTCACCATATATTATTGTACATCTATTTCTGAATCGTTTGCTCCATCGAGATTAAATTTAAAAACGGTTTACACTATCCCCATTATTCTTACTAAATTCATCGATCATGGCAAAGATAAGTTAGATTTGATGGCGCAACAAGACATAGTATACAAAATATCTTATCGTGATTGTAATGCTACATACGTGGATCAAACAAAAAAAAAATTAAAAACCAGAGTTGCCGAATATCGCGCGAAAATAAATAAAAATCGGTTCATCCTCGATCATTTCCAACCATCGAATCATCCACGAATTCAATTGGAATAATATAAAAATTTTGGATAGTGAAGCTTCCTACAATAAAAGAATCATTTTTAAAAATGATGCATATTAAAAAGCAGCAACATGGATTGAACAAACAAAACGACGGAATCCCTCTCAGATTCAGCTTTCCCATATTACAATAGATGCTTTCCATTTGCACACAAGTGAAACTGAGTTTGAAATGAGCTGAGTGTTTTATATTCAGATTAATGACGTCATTATTTGCTTACTTTGATAAAAAATTATCACATGACAACACAGTTCAAACCTCACTTTTAAAGTGAGTTTACGAGACTCACTAAAGCACATAGTCTCGATCTTATGCAGATTATAGGCAAAAATTCAAATTAAATTTCACTTGTCAGAATACAAAAGGAACGCGCATTCAACTGAGTTATGACGTCACAAGTGAGAATTATCTGAGAATCGATGTAAATGGAAAGCTGATTACCCCCTTCCTGAAATCTGCCAGTCTTCTTTCTTTTCTTTGTCATTGGTTCCCCTTCCTTTTTCCTTCCTTCCGAGCTCTACGCACTTCTGGATTTTGTCACTTGCCATTTCAAAGTAACGACTCCGCTACTACTTTATAACAATTTATCACTCACAAGGAAAACTTACCGTTGGAACTGATGGAACTGACTTTCACCGATTTTAATGAGCTTTGGATATATTGTAAAGCATGAAAATATATTAGATTCATTTTTTTGCGCTTATCTCGAGGTTTAGGAAGTAAACACCCCCTCGAAAATAATAGATTGTATCGTTTTTCTTAAATATATCTTTTAAACTATGAAGTATATCAAAATATGTTTTATATAAAAGTATAGTTTCTTATGCTCTATATAATCAAAAATATGTTGCAAAAATCAATTTTGCAACAAATTGTTATAAACAAATTATAAAAATAAATTAAGAAATTCTGATTACAATCGATTATACGGGAAAAATTACTAAAGAAGCATGCTTAAATTTTATGTTTATGCAAAAAAATAAATATAAAAAGTCTATTCATGCCTAGATCACAGTACATACAGTAGCGCAACTCTCCTGATTTCATGTTGGCCAAAATGGAGTGCATATGCGTGAAATAAGTAAGTTGCCCCATTCTTTTCCTCCTTTTTTTTATTGCTCTCTCTCTCTCTCTCTCTCTCTCTCTCTCTCTC
>NW_017305672.1:1455878-1458750 GCF_001594115.1 Trachymyrmex septentrionalis
CTTTTTTTTTATCTCTCTCTCTCTCTCTCTCTCTCTCTCTCTCTCTCTCTCTCTCTCTCTCTCTGTATTTAAATAAGCGTTTCAATGTCCCACTTAAACATTTGTCTTTCAAGCATACATGTTCAGAGTAGAAATTTAGAGGGAAGTATTACGTGTATTCTCCATTTGGTGTAATGTTTGAAAAATCTCGAGAAATTGGTCTACAATAATTTTTGTGAAAAAGTGATAAAGTGAAAAAGTGAACAAAAGTAATATAGAAAACCGAGCAAAAAAGATTTCTTTTTATTTATTGTATTTTAAACTTATTTTTTGGACATATATGTATATAAATTTCTTTTATATCTGCTTTCTCATAATATTTTCATAGATATATAATTATATGTTTCTTTATACGAATATACATTTTTAAGTTAATTTAATATTTTTTCTAATTTTTCTATTTTTTCTTTATTTTTCAATATATCTACAATTTATTTTATTAATTTTCATAAATTATTTCATTATGATTGGAAATGGGACCGTTTATATTAAAACTTGAAATACGAAGTGCCTTACCGTCCCGAGTGTTAAAATGTTGAACTACTATATAATATACATTCATTTAAATTGAATTAATTTTTCAGAAATAAATTGCGAGCCGATGAAATTATCGGATTTACACAAAAATCAATCTGATAATCCCCCCAAAATTTCCCAAATCTTCAAGATAGAAAAGATAGAAAATTAGGACACTCGCACGGAATGCAAGAGATCCGGGTTCGACTCCCAGCCGAGGCAATATTTTTCGCAATAAGTTTTTTAAGATTTGGGAAATTTTGGGGGGGGGGGGATGCAAATAAATCTAATGAGTTTTGCGAAAAATTTTGACAGAGTGAAAAAAAGGATGAAAAGAGAAAGAAGTTTAAGTGATAATCGTGGCAACGCTAGGTAACTTACTTATTTCACTCATGCGCACTCCATTTTGGCCAACACTAACATCAAAGGTGCCGACAGAAAGTTGCGCTACTATATATGTTATACTCGTACTGTGCCTAGATCACCAAAGGTAGCCAATAAATGACAATTGTAAATAGGATCGGAGCATGAACAAATATTTTTGACATTAAAAATACATTGCAAAAATCAATTTTGCAATTAATTGTTATAAACAAATAATTTTTACATACACAAAGAACAATTTAAGAAAGAGTTATACATGTTTCTTTAATAATTTTTCCCATGCAATCGATTGATATAGTCATTTACTCTCTACAATCAATTTTTAATAATTTGTTTATAACAATTTATGGCAAAATTTATTTTTTTTATACCGTCAAACAGAACATAAGAAACTAGACAATTTTTGTATAAAATATTTTTTATATACGTTATAGTTTAAAAAATATTTTTAAAATAATATAAAACCCATTATTTTCAAGGGAATGTTTTACCCTCTAAACCTCGAAATATGTAAAAAAAGATGAATCTAATAAATAAAATATGGGACTTATAAATACAATTAAACTATGATAATATTATAAGTTAAATTGACAAGCAATGTAATAATTTGATGCTCAATTGGCATCATTTTTAATAAGATCTTATTGTAAATGTACTAAAAATTTGTAAATAAAATTTATTGCAAAAAATATTAATTTACTTAAGGAAAATGAAGAACAGATATATCTACCGGAAGAAGTTGCTGTACACTGTACATTGAAGTAGCAATGTCAACTGAATATAAAAGACAAGTCGTGAAATATTGAACAAACAGTAAAACCAAACTAAGATCGTTTGAAGGAGTTAAATGAAGTTTAATTTAGGAAAGTTATATCAATTCAACAATTACAACCATAGAAGGATCAAATCGATCAAGGTAATAGATCTGAAAAATTAAAACCGATCTTTGAATATACATTAAATCGTTTCAATGAAATACTTGACAAAGGAATAATCATACATAACATAAATATCACTCGATGACCTTCTCGGGTACAAGAAGAAAATGTTCCAGGATTTAAAACCTCAGAAACTTGGATAAAAAGATTTAAAATTAAACACAATACAATATCTCAAAAAATAACAATTTTGTGACAAGAAAAGCGTATGTTATCAAAAGAAAATAAATGCGACACATTTATAAAAAATGTTAAATACTGTATTGGTCATTACGAACAAGAAAATATATATAATTCGGATCAGAGTGGCTTTTAATTTGAACTTCACTCTCTGGTCGTACCTTAGCACAAACGAGTGTAGAAACTGTAGTATAGTCTACATCAGCAACGACACATAATTACACTATACAGCCAACTATTTCTTCTGATGGTATATTATTGTCGCCTCTGTTTATAATATATACAATGTATTACAAAATTTACAGAAACATTTGGTCCGAAAATTCAAAAAAGTTTATTCAAAGCAATTAATATTTTTGTAACAGCTTCCAAATCAAGTAAATTAATATCAAATCATGTAAAAACTTGATTGAAAGAAATATTTTTCCCGAATGATGAACCACAATCTGTATTACTACTTGATTCATGGAGTGGACATTGTCTCAACGTTATTTATGAAATTAGATCAGATTCTGCAACAAATATTGTTTTGCTAACAATTCCAGCAAATACGACGGAAAAATACAGCCATTAGATGTTTATGATTTCAGATTATGGAAAAATTTTATCAAATACTTTTCTGATAAAACATTTTTCTGACACCGTTATGTTGTTACATCTTGTAATTAAATTTCATGTTAGAAATAATATATTAAAATTGCAATCATTAACTCACTATTAATTCTCGTCGCCTAGGTTTCAAAATTTGTTTAAATTTGCATGGTATAAAAGCGGATATATGTATATATATATATATATATATATATATATATATA
>NW_017305672.1:1458850-1476495 GCF_001594115.1 Trachymyrmex septentrionalis
TCACATTATATTATACACTCTTTTCATGACCTTCACCTTTACAATACCAACATACTATAAATAAAATAAGTATATTATTTGTTTATGTAAAAATTATTATATTTGTGTATTTTTACATATAAATTCTGTATTGTTTTTATGTATCTTTTATATTGTGTCAGTATATATTACTCTGTATTGTATTTTTTCAGATAATTATCGAAATTTATATTTATTATATTTTATATTTTATTAAGTACATATCTGCCATGTGTAAATACAATATGTAGAAATATAATAAGTATAAATGTAAATAATGTTACAATTCCACGATTAAATTTTTCAGAAAAAGAGGTGATAACATCGTGTACTTTCGATAGTACACAAGATCATTGTTATAAACAAATTATTAAAAATTAATTGTTGAGAAAAAGTGACTACACCAATCAATTGTATGAAAAAATTATTAAAGAAACATGTATAACTCTTTCTTAAATTGTTCTTTGTTTATGTAAAAAATATTTATTTATAACAATTAATTGCAAAATTGATTTTTGCAACATGTCTTTTATGCCGTTATACAGAACATAAAAAACTACAACTTTTATGTAAACACTTTTGGAAATACCTCATAGTTTAAGATATTTAAGAAAAACGATATAATTCATTATTTTTAGAGGAGGTGTTTCATTCCCTAAACTTCGAGATAAGCACAAAAAATATGGATCTATTATTTTTGTTATGCTCTATTACATATCAACTATTAAATTAAATTAAATTAAATTAAATATTCAAAGTTCATTAAAAATCAGTAAGAATCAGTTCCTATGGTTCCTTTGTTAGTACACTGCAAAACGATTCAACTTTAATAATCTTGTAACAGAATTTCTTAACAGGTAAGGAATAAGCGCACTTCTGCCGAGAAATTTCATACAATATCATAAATTCTTAATTTTTATAAAGTAATATAATACTATTAGCTCACAAATATTAGTGACTCACAAAATATTAGTGACTCACATCTAGATGTATCGCTCTAATTGAATTAAAGATAAATAAAATTTTAACTTCAATTTGACAGACACCGTAAGTTTAAATTTAGGAACAACGAGTCGATTCCACCAAGCCATTGTCAAAAATACATTCAACGTCTCTTGTTACACATATCTGACATATCATACGTAGGCTGCTGGAAAAGTTTCTGCAAACAATATGAAAAAAAAAACAATATGTAAAATTCGATAAATGGCTTTATTGTTTTTCGAAATATTCGTCTTTAAGATCGATACATTTTTGCATACGCTCGAATCAATTTTCGAAGCATTTTTTCCACTCTAAGGCTGTAACCTCAGAAATCAGTGTACGAAATGTTTCAACAGCTGCTTCAGACTCAAATCGCTCACCACGCATCTTATTTTTAATGTTTGGGAACAAAAAGAAGTCATTAGGTGATAAATCAGGTGAATACGGACAATGAGTCATCAATTCGACATTATTACTGGATAAAAAACCATTGACATGCTGTGTGACAGCTGGCGTTGTCATAATGAAGGATGATGCGACGATTTCGGTTTGTTCTACGCAATTCATTTATGGCAAACAAATTGTTGTATACCAATCAGTATTTATAGTCCTTCGATTCTCTAAAGCCACGGTTGTCACATGTCCGGTATAACCGAAGAAACAAGCAATCATTTGCTTGGCAGCACTGCGTAAACGAACTTTTGTTGGTTTCGGTTCATTTTGAAATACCTAAACAGTAGATTGTTGTTTACTTTCGGGCTCATACGAATAGATCCATGTTTCGTCCCCAATAACGATGTTATAGACCAAATTTGACCGACCTCGGTTGAATTTCTTGAGCATTTCTTTGCTCCATTTAACACAAGCCTGTTTTTGAGCTTCGGTCAAATTGTGTGGGATCCAACGACTGCAAAGTTTCCGTACGCTCAAGTGATCATGCAAAATCGTATGTATTGGTTTCATGTCAATGCCTAAGGATGCCTGAATCTCGCGGTATGTTATATGCCGGTTTCGCTCAATCATTTCACGCACAGCATCAACATTAGTAGTAACAACAAACGTGGATGGACGACCTTCACGGAATTTATCACTAAGAAAGGTACGTCCACGCTGAAATTCGGCAAACCAATTATAAACAGTCCTATTGGATAGTGCTTCATCCCCAAAAGCTAAATGAAGTCGATCGATGCATTCTTTCGGAGTTAGATTACATTTGTAATCGTAAAAAATCATTGCCCGAAAATTTTCACGCGAAATTTCCATTTTCTTACAAAATAACTTCTTTTAAAATACTATGCAAACAAAACTATTTGGCTTGGATACAAACTATCATTGAATTATAGGTTAAAAACGTCTAATTTTACGGATATAATAGTAGCAGAACGTTGGTGCCACTGGAAATACTAGATTGCAGAAACTTTTCCAGCAGCCTACGTATTAGATCAATCGAAAAGTTCCATCCGTTTTTTTGTAAAAAGTATAGTTTTATTTAAAAAACATGAAAAAGTATCTCAATTAAAATATTATCCATCGTTAGTGATGACTTTTCCCATCTTTCGGGCAGTAAGCGAATTCCGCGGCAAAAGAATGACTCATCTTTGGGGGGTATTCACTCAGAGACCCATTTTTCAAACGTCTTCATAAGAATTGAAGTGTTCCTCTGCAAGTGCCATCGATCGAAACAAGTAATAGTCGGGGCACAGTCTGGTGAATAAGCCGCATGGGGTAGCACTTCCTAGCGAAGTGCTTCTAACGTTTCCTTGACAAGTTTTATGACGAAAGGCCGAGCGTTGTTATGAAGCAATATCACTTTATGCTGTCTCATTTCATATTCTGGTCGTTTTCCATGCGATGCTCGGCTTAAACGGATAATTTGTTCTCAGTAGAGATCCCCTGTGACTGTTTGACCAGATCATTTCAACAGCTCGTGCTGTACACTACACCCTTATGATCCCATCAAATACATACTCGAAGCATTGCCTTCTTTCCGTGGATATTCCGCTTTGGCGTCGATGGTTGGCCTGGATCGCAAATGGTTTTTCAGTGTTTGGGATTATTGAAATAAATCCACTTTTCATCGTCAGTTACAATTCGGTGCAAAAACCCCTTTCTTGTTGCCTAGCAAGCAGAATTTCGCAGATGATTTTTCGCCTTTCTCTTGGCTTCAGTTCATATGGGACCCATTTTTCTTCCTTGAGATCTTTCTCAAAACGATCGGAAATAACAGATTTAGCACAATTTAAAGCTTCTGCAAGTTGTTTTTGCGTTTGAGATGGGTCTTCATCCACCAATGACTGCAATTCTTCGTCTACAAATGCTCTTGGTCGTCCAGAACGCCCTTTGTCCTCCATATCAAAATCACCACTTTTAAAGCGTCGAAGCCATTCTCTGCATGTTTTATGGGAAGAAGCACTATCACCATAAACTTCTACAAGCATTCGATGAGCTTCAGCTACAATTTTCTTCCATTTGAAGCAAAAGATTAACACTTCGCGTAAATGACGCTTATTTGGCTCAAATGTCAACATTTTCGATGCAGTAAAAAGCAATGTTATTGATGCAAACGTATACTTTTATATACTGAATTTTATTGACAGATGGTAAAACTAAAAAATTAAGCTTGGTTTAGACATTAGAGTTATCGACAGTTCTAGCTAGAGCTACTCGCCGCTAAATGGACGGAACTTTCCGATTGACCTAATACATATCACATTTAGTCATTTGACATTACAATAACGCTAAGTTTCAGAATACATCTAAATAATGCGCTATGTTTAAGAAAAAACTGTACACAGTTACCCCAAGTCTAATTAGAGTTTTACACATTTTAAAATAAATATGCATCTTTATAAGATTAGAATCTTTTATTTTAGAGCATATATGAGAAACACAATAAGTACTAGAAATTTAAAATGCCTACGGTCGAAGCTAAATCTTTATTATATTATATATAGCTTTAAATAATTCAATCTTGAATTATTAATATACACTATATATGTACTTGCATATTGTGATTTTTTCGAATTGCCATTATTGCGAAGAATATTATTAAGACCTCGGTAGTCTAATGGCTTAGGACGCTCGTACGGAATACAAAAGATTCGGGTTTAAGTCCTGGCCGAGATAATATTTTTCGCAATAAATTCATTAACAGTTGCAATATATCAACATCTTTATAATACAATATGATGCTTGATGATAGCATCAAATTATTAAAATTGCTTGTCAATTTATTTCTTGTTATTATTAGAGTAGTTTCAATTGCGTTTATAAGTACGGAAAAACAATTCGGCATGCAATTCGAAAAGATTACAATATGGTACTCGTATATATGCAAATACATATATAGTGTATATTAGTAATTCAAGATTGAATTATTTAAAGCAATGGAGATCCAGCTTCGACAGTAATAGGTATTTTAAATTTCTAGTTTAAGATTAAATATGCAAGTTCTAATAGATTAAAAAAAAATTTATTGTTAATGACATTAATAATGACTTTGTGTTAAGTCGAAATTGTTGTTTATAAATTGCATGTAATTGTTTGGTCTGTAGCTCTTTTTTGTACTCTTGAATTTTAATCTTAGAAATCACTCAACGTTTTGAGAATGTCGCAAGAATATCTCTAGGATAAAGTGTGCTGTATGAGAACTTCGTCATAAAAAAAAAACAGAGTTTATATCTAACATCAGTAATTATAACATTAGATGTTATGACTTCGGCTTAAACAAAGCCGTGTAAATATTGTCAATGAAGGTGGGATAACCGTGGCGCACCGCGTAGAATGGGAAAAAACGGCACACCGAGATTCGGATCTGGTCATTACTGAAAGGTCTCACGTGTATGATTGCATCCAAACGTACATTGAATGCTTTCCATTTGATGACACAAGTCGACACAAACGTTGTTCTATCCTTGTTGACATTCAGAGAGTGACAAAGATAGAACGATACTTGTGTCATAAAATAAATAAAAAATACCCATTATTATTCGTTAAAGTAAAAATTCTATCCCCTCCTCTCTCCCACCCTCCCCTCTCTCTCTCTCTCTCTCTCTCTCTCTCTCTCTCTCTCTCTCTGTGCGCGTGCGTGCGTGCGTATTCATGTGTAAGTATAAGTGTGTGTACTGTGACGTGACAATTTTTGTCCGTCACTTCTGCAATAATTCTTCGGGAATCTTGCATCCTCCCGATTCAGAGGGCGAGCGCCAAAGCGGACGCGCGTGCGAGTGCACACGCGAGCGTGCGCTGATCATTCGTTTAGTTTATTTATTTGTTAAGAACTTATTTTTTTGAAGTTAGTCTCGCTTTTAGATCTAGTATCACTGATGGACCGTGCTCGATGGCTGGATTATTGTTTTTATAATCTTGTCTCACCCATCATCGAAAGAAGAAAGACCACTACACAGAGAAAGACGGAAATACTATAATACATGGTGGAAGGGATTGATGGTGTGCTCAGTTTGGGCAAACCACGCCTCTTTTGCGAGTATCGTTCGTGGAAGCATCGTTCATTGACCCAGGCCTGCCAACTACGAAGAAACAAATAATCTCTAAGGATTCCACCGAGCTATACGTTGGTATAAATATTGTTGGTACAGATTATACTTATTTATTTATTTATATTATTTAAAAAATTCGGAATTTTTTAAATTTCTGTATTATTTTATAACTGTTTAAAAAATATGTCAAATTTATTTTATATAAATCTTACATACAATATTTCAGAATTCATATAATTAATATATATATATATAAAAAATTCTATAAAAAAGTATAGATATTTTAAGTATATATTTGTAAAATGTGTTTCAATTCCTATTATAGATCCTACTCACTCGAACGCATTAAAGTGAGTAGGAATTAGAGTAGAAGCGAATATACGTTGATAGTACTAGGTAGTACATGATAAAAAGAAACTGAACCTACATGATGTGCGACAACAACTAAAGTTAGCTAAATTGGGACTATAAACGATCACCGAACAAGTGAGAGAGCAGAAAATTAGGGAGAGACGCCTTGCAAACTGAGCATACCATGTAATCTTTCTATCATGTCATAATAGACTAGGAGCCTTACTCGGACACGCATGTCATATAATTTCGTATATTTTTGTAATGCGCCGTTTTGAGCTTTGCTGTATCGTACACAAATTATAGAAAAGAACTGTAGAAGGAGAAAGCTCCAGATACGCTGGGTGACTAAGGTAATATCAGTCGGAGATAAGGACACCTCGCACAGAGCAAGTAGCGGAGCTGTCCAGAGCTTTCCGAGCCAACCCGAATAGCTAGGAGGTTGCAGACAACATGTCCTTTCAAATTATGTTACGCGCCTTAAAGCGTTACAAGGATTTGCAGCCCGCGAAACTCTATGCGATTCGCAGGGCCGCGTGATTGATAAGGGCCAATCGATGCGGGACATGGCCCCAATTAAAAGGGGATCGAACGACCTGCTTAAATTCGCGGAGAACTTCTGGCCGGCACTCCTATTTTGACCAACAAAAACTGTGAGAAGATGATCTCCTAGGATTATTGGTTATCGAAAACAAAGCCTAAGATGATCGTTTCGAGAATATTGGAAGATACGAAGAATCATTGGGTGAGACGAACATTGCTGAATTTGTAAAGCTGCTAATCATGGAGTTTATGGCGTTGGATGAATCATGCGTGAAAACTCGAGAAATTTCGAGCGGCCGAATGGCTGCCGTGTAAGTTAGCAAGTTACGAGCCACATGTCATCCGCCCGAACATCCTTTCTATTCGAGAGAAATACTAATTGCCTATTAACGCTCGACCCTTGCCACAGTTACTTCACATTATTTCATTTATGTATTGATCAGTAGAGACTTTCGTTGATTGCGATATCACAATAACTGTAAAATCCGTGCTAGAAATCCGTTCCGATTCGCGACGACGTAATTTATTCTGATAACTTCATTATTTTGACAGTGTGCGATCACTTTATGTACCAGCGATAAACTTTATTCCGCGCTTGGTTGACGAAATATTCGCCTTTCTTTTGTGATCTTTCGAAGAGCAGAGATGTATCGAGATCTAATACGATTACCTAATCGGCATTAATATCGACTCTATTGTTGTTTTTCAAGACCAGGTCATGAAAATCAATTGTAAATCAACATCTTAATATTTATATACTTAATATTTATACACTTGATATTTATTTTCTTGTTAATCTCTGTATTATTCTTGCAGCCTATCTCTCTCATTCTCCGACAATTTTCCTATCTACGTATAACGACCCACCACTATTGCCGTCGCGAATTGTAATTGTGCGTAACTATCGTAAAATAAGCGAAAATTAACGGAAGAGTGGTACGCCCAACTTGTTTTGAGAAAAGCTCTGATATTTTGCAAAAATTCTGTCTGGTTATTGTGTCGTCCCGAGAGAGAATTCATTTGTTTAAGAAATATAATAGAGCACGCGATGAAGTTGTACCATCACTCGTGAGTACGGGCATAGTACATAAAAATAAAGTGTGAATAAAGACTTTTAAAGAGATGAAACAGATTAAATTAAATCTCACGTACGTAACATCACGTTATACCGCCTGATGATGGAGGTCAATTTTGAATCTTTTAGCCGCCATAACTTTAAAGTTTTTGATTATTTGTCCTGGTGACAATTGAAACTTTTGATTAGTGAGCGAGAACCTATCATATCAAAATTTCAGCAAATTTGATCAGGACCTCATTTCCATAAGAAGTATTCTGGGGTCCCTTTCTACTTAAGAACAAATTCTCTGCTTCAAAAAAAAATGTTTTTAAAACAGAAAATTGGTTTTAAAGCAGAGAATTTGTTCTTTTAAATATTATTTATTTCACTAAAACCATATTTTTCAAAACTAATTTTTTAAAATAACTTTAACGAATAATAACTTTTTCAACTTTTTCTTGACAACATATGTCAAGATCATGGTCACTGAGGAAGGCTTTCCTCATTTTTATCTGGAAATAAATAGTTAAAAGAATAGATAGATTACACACTTTTCGAACGCTTCCGGTTGATCGGCACTGCAATAATTTATCATTGTTGAAGTCGTAACAAAGATTTTATAACAACGCACATCGTAACTAGTCGATCGCCGTTGTTATGGCCCTTGTTCATCCACAAGTGCGCGATGCGCTCGCTATCCCTTCACGCATAACATAGATAGCAGATTCATGAACTCGGCCGATACCGCCGATCAACATCTCCTCATTCAAGGTCGCCACTGAAACATTCGGCGTTGTTTCTCATTGCATCGAGAAAACGCCCTATTAGAATAATGCATCGTGAAACGGACTTGGCGTGTATCCACGCTCCCGCAAACCAATCAACGATGCTACGCGTAGCACAGCTGACTGACATCCCGCACCCCACACGTCCCGCGTCCAAGGCATGCCGTCCAAAAGCCGCGCAAAAACGCTGCGTTAGACCGTGTGCCAAAATTCGGTGTAAATACATATATACGCACACATTGTAACCACGAGTTCCGCCAGACACAATAAATATACACATACACAACACACACACGCGCGCGCGCATATATGTATATCGCGCTTGTACCACACATCCTTTTCTCCAAATAAAGATAATTTTATTGTATCTTATTAAATCCAAATTTTCAAATTGCATTTCCTCTCTAGTCTGAATCTCTTTTTGCTTCCTGAACCGAATTACTGACGAGTTAAGTCCATGCAAAAAAGTTAGGTCATTTCAATTTTTATTAAGATTGCAAGAAAGATATTACAATTCGGAAAAGGCCCTATTGTAAATAATTATCTAAATTTTATTTTATAAAATAATTCTGCTTTATAAAAAGATTATTGTAATAAAAGATAAATATACCATGTTTACTTTCAGTTTCTTGTTGTATGCTTCTACTTTCTCTTGTCGATTCCCTATTCATGTCTATGCTTCTTGCATTCTGAGTTGAAATTTTACTAAAATTATCGGTTGCATCTTCCTGCGGTTTGTACGGCGTCACAACTTGACGAGGCAAATGCGGATACTTTCCAAGAAAACTAATATCACCAAAATATGCTCCATCTAAACCTACGTGACCAGTATGCTTGAGATCGCCTTGTGGAGAGGATATCATGTCCGTTCGAATTTTTCTACGTTGCGAGGAGAAAGCATTTTTACCATCTCCTCGTGTAAATTCGCCGAGTTTATTACTAGGTAGATTGGATCCAAGATATGCGATTGTGTGAGCCGGATTAAAAAATCCCGTTTTGCCATTATTTAGGACGCCCTTCCACAAAGTATTACTGCTACCTTTGTCCAAAACTGTGATTATATCGCTCTGTCTGTAAACGAGCTGACCTGGCTCGGTGCTATCTTGGACTGCCTGCACTTGCTCAGGTTTCAGATCGGGTAGTACATTAATCAATTCGGAGAATTTGGGCCTCTTTGAGGGTTCGTGTTGCCAACATTGTTGCATCAAAGTAAAATAGTCTTTTGGACAGCACTCAGGTTGTTCTAATCTCTGAAAATTAGGTTCGTCTATTGCTTCAAGAATTTGATGGCCGGTCAGCGCTGCCCAAGGCTGAAATCCGTAACTAAACATCTCATATAATGTTACTCCATATGCCCAAACATCACTCGCCGTCGTGAACTTCAAATATGATATGCATTCAGGTGCGCACCACGCAATAGGCAGCTTCAAATTAACATTGAAATTCGTTTGATAATAATCTTTACCCACTCCTAAAGCGCGTGATAATCCGAAATCCGATATTTTTACCTTGTTCTTAGAAAACACAAGAATGTTTCTGGCAGCAAGATCACGATGTATCAATCTTTTCGCTTCCAGATATTGCATTCCGTCAGCGATTTGCACAGCAAAATCACACAGCGATAAGACAGGAAAACTAGCGCGCAAACTGGGTTCCTTAAGGCATTCTAGTAATGAGCGCAGTGGAGCTAATTCTGTAACGAGCATCAGCGAGTTCGTATCGAGCACGACGCCATATAGTCTCACAATATGCTCATGATCAATTGCATGCATTATCGCGGCCTCCTTCAAAAATTCTATGGGATTATTCTGCATCCTCTCGCGTGACAGACATTTAATGGCAACTTGTATCCTTTCACCATCATTAGTCCATACTCCTTGCTGTACGACTCCAAATTCACCAGTCCCAAGTTCTTTATTTACAATAATTGCATCAGCCGGAATCATGTGTTTATTGGGAACACGTATTACTGATTGTTTGTTATGTCTTTCTTCTGGTAACATGCCCATAATACCAGAAGGTTGCTCTTCGCGTTTTGGTAGTAGCATTTTCTTAAATTTGGATAAATAATTTTGAGGAAAATGTTTCTGAAAGTATTTCTTTAGACGACGCATCTCTGGCTTGCTCATTCCTATCGCACTCAAATCTTCTTCTGTCACATATTTCAATTGCGCTGTTGTTTGCACCTTCAAGTCCCCTAATTAAAAATGTCTTTGTTATTAAATATATCTTGATAGATATTCAAAGAAGTAATTATAAATACATAAATATTTGAATTAGTGTGCAAAACTATAAATAAAACTATATATAAATTACTTAATACTTTATTTTTTAAAGGAAACAAAAAAGTTTTCTTTAATCCCTTAAGTCTCTATTACGTTACAGACTAAGAAAGCTCCGAGCATCTGCAACGTCTACAGATGTCATGAAATTAATCGTCTTCTTTTAAAAATACTATTAAAAATTGTTTAAAAATATAATTTTTTATTAATAATAATAAAGGACTCTTGATATCAATAAAATATAAATATAATAAAAGGGCATGTAAGAGTCTAATATACAAATTTCATGTTAAAAAACTGAGACATTACAAAATAGAAATCATAACATACTAATCGATTACAATTTTTTAGGAGTATTTAAAATTAAAAATTTTGATTTTCTAAACCAAAATTTGCAAATTCAAAATAATGGCTTTAATATAAAACTTTCAGAATTTTATAAAACAAATAGGTTGAATTCTTTTAATAGCCATATATGCAGGAATATTAAGGAATAAGTGAATTAAATTAAAATTAAAATTTCTAAAATTTATTTTTAAAATACAACGGATTTTTATAAGTTTTTTTTAAACATTAGAAATAAAATTTTTATATACAATAAATCTTCTATAGCATAAATTATACATTTTCCTTTAAAATTCTAAATACAATACAATATATTTTATTGTAAAATGTTTAGTTGCATTTTTAAAATATTATTTGACGTAATTATAAAACATCAAATTCGAAATCCGCAGCGATTTCAAAAACTATAACACATAAAAATGTATGACAAAATGTAATGATATATACTGATATATTAAGAATTTTGTAAAATTTTCCGCCACATTGTATTTATCACCTTAAAATTTATTTATTATGTTAACATCAAATTTATATTTAACAATTTCAAATACATTATTAAACAAAGATGCACGAAATAAGGTCAATACGTTACAATTTTTGAACCATATTAGCATTTTGGACTATGAAGTTCTAATATCAAATTTATATTCAGTCTTGAAAACCCACATAAATTTTCATTTAAATCTATACACAGAAATATCTTCGATATTTTGAAACCGCTTTTACATTTTGAAATCCGACACTCAAAAGATTAACATCATTTTAATTTAAGATTTACGCTATAAAATAAATTTTTAAATTTTAACTGATATACAAATTTCGTATGTTATTATATTTTGATTAATTTCCTTTGATGATAAAATTAATACAAGGTCTAGCAGAAAAACATAACGCTTTTAAAATGACTAACTAATTTGACCAATGATGGGAATATTAAAATCAATCGGGGTAAATATGATGAAAAAACGCAAAGTTGAAATTCAACAACCATTTTCTTAATTTTTATTATTCGTATTTAATTCTTGTACGAATAATTATTTTAAAGCTTCTATTATTAATAGGAAAATATTAGTAATCAAAATTATTTTTTGTTTATGTATAAAAATAAATTTTCTAATCTCCTTCAAAAATTATGTATTACACCATATCGCGGAATAAAATGTGACGGCCTAAAAGATGATTGTGACAATGACGATTATTGAGATATAAATCAAATCTATTTGTAAAAAATGAATAAAAAAACATTAATAATTACAAAATACAAACTATATTCATTTTTATTATTAAAATACAAGGTGCGTCCCAAAATTTTCCGAACTTTTTCAATAGGGATAGGTCGGGTGGCGCCATCTGTGTGTTCGATTGCGCGTTTGAAAGGTACATCCCTACCTGACTTCCAGTGAAAATTTCATGACATTTGGTTCAGTGGAAACGAAGTTATGGCGTCTCAAGTGTCAGTATGTTGTATACATCGGTACGAGAATGAACTTCGAACAAAGAGCCAATATTAAGTTTTGTTTTAAACTTGGTAAAACATTTACCGAAACCCATAATTTGATGAAACAAGTTTATGGTGATAATTGTGTAGCCCGTACCAGTGTTTATGAGTGGTATACGCGATTCAAGAACGGTCGTGAGGACATAAATGACGACGCACATACAGGTCGCCCAAAATCGACAATTAACGAAAATTCCATCGAAGTTGTGCGTAATTTCATCAAGCATGAGCCAAAATCTTCAGTGAGATACATGGAAATGGAATTGAACATCCCCAAATCAACGATTTATCGCATTTTGACCGAACATTTGGGCCTACAAAAAGTCTGTGCACGATTTGTTCCACACAAGTTGACTGACGACCAAAAAATGCTTCGAATTCAACATTCAAAGGACATTATTAAGGAAGCCAAAAAGGACCAAAACTTCCTTTATAGCATTGTTACTGGTGACGAGACGTGGTGTTTTCAATACGATCCAGAAACCAAGCGTCAAAGCGCGGAATGGAAGGCGCGAAACGACCCAAAACCCAAAAAATCGCGTTTTGAGAAGTCAAAAGTGAAGACAATGCTCATTTGTTTTTATGATTCCAAGGGTATTGTGCACAAAGAATTCGTTCCAGCAGGCCAAACAGTTAATGCTGTATTCTATGTAAGCGTTTTGAAGCGTTTGGTGCACCGCATTCGTCGTATTCGGCCAGAATATCGCGAAGAAGGAAGTTGGCGCTTGTTACACGATAATGCGCCATCTCACCGTTCGACACTTGTCACTGATTTTTTGACTAAAAATGACATTTTAACAATCAACCATTCCCCGTATTCACCTGATATGGCACCTTGTGACTTCTACCTATTCGGCAAAATGCATTTGTCCATGAAAGGAAAGCGGTATGTGGACGTAGAAGACATCCAAAGGGCTTGTACCACTATTCTGAAGGACATACCTTTGAACGACATAAAACACTCATTCGAAATGCTTTTAGATCGTGCCAAACGTTGTATTGAGTCCGATGGGGACTACTTTGAATAAACAAATTTGAATTTGAAAAAAAAAGTAAACCGTTGTTGTTTTATTTCAAAAGTTCGGAAAATTTTGGGACGCACCTTGTATATTTGATCAAGAAAACCGAACATGACTTTTTAACATTTAACATTACCTTTTCGTTTTTTTATATATAGGCAAACAAAAATATACAAATACTTATTTCTTATCACAAATAAAACTTTCTTTCTCTTCGGAATATAATTTCGCGACATCTGTAAAATAATTGAATATTTACTAACAATCTTATAATACATAATAAAATTATTTATTTTATATAAGATAACATTAAGAGATAAGGAAAAATAATAAGAAGATACGTTTAAGGTTTCAAAATATAAATAATAAAGAGCATACAGCAACAATAGATGTAAAAGTGAGTCATATATTTAAAATTCACAAATAAATGAATAAGTAGACGTTTCGGTCAAGATTTGACCATCATCAGTACATAAAAGATGACAAATAATAAAAATATTACAAACAAGAAACAATTAACAGTAGTCGGAAGGTGTTACAGTAAATTCAAAGTATTATACATAAAAATTATTGAAAAGAAATACATAAAAATACAAGCGCAAAGTTCGCAAATTAAAATAAGGTGAAATAATATTTTCCCTTCGTTTGTGGTAAAAGTTAAACAGCGTGAAAATAAATCAAGAGAGATGAGTGATATTTTAATTTTATGATACATAAAATACATGCTCTGTTACAATTCCTGTTATCTTAAAGAGCGAAACGCAACTTCGTATAAAAGTACGGAATTTCCCAGTTCATGTATCTGAAAAAATTTTTTAATTCCGACAATTGTTAAAAAAAAAAAATAAATTTTTTTATACAGTTACAAAAGTTTGTTACTTATTCTGATGTCTTAGTTGTGAGTTTTCATGCCATTAGATACGTGAACTGGGAAATTCCGTACTTTTACACAAAATTGCGCTTCGCTCTTGATAACAGGGATTGTAACAGAGCATTGTATCATAAGATTAAAATATCACTCATCTCTCTTGAATTATTTTCACGCTGTTCAACTTTTACCATAAGCGAAAGGAAAACATTATTTCACTTTATTTTAATTTGCGAACTTTGCACTTGTATTTTTATGTATTTCTTTTCAATAATTTTTATGTATTTCGAATTTGATTTTATTGTAACACCTTCCGACTACTGTTAATTGTTTCTTGTTTGTAATATTTTTATTATTTGTCATCTTTTATGTACTGATGATGGTCAAATCTTCTTGACCGAAACGTCTACTTATTCATTTATTTGTGAATTTTAAATATACGACTCACTTTTACATCTATTGTTGCTGTATGCTCTTTATTATTTATATTTTGAAACTTTAAACATATCTTCTTATTATTTTTCCTTATCTCTTAATGTTATCTTATATAAAATAAATAATTTTATTATATATTAATTAATTCGTAGCGTTTTTTTAATGAAAGAACGTTATTTATTTCACATGAACATTAAAAAATACATTAATTAAAGTAACGGTTTCATGCGGTTTTAGCAGTTCGTAGTATATGACACCCTTCTGATCCCACCAAATACAGAGCAGGAGCTTTGAGCCATGGATATTGGGCTTTGCCACTGATGTTGATGGTTCGCCGGGCTTAACCCATGACTTTCTCCGTTTGGGATTGTCGTAGTGGATCCACTTTTCATCTCCAGTCACAATTCGAGCGCTTTTCTTCATGTTAAAGTAATGAAGTAGAACTCCCCGCAAAAACACTTTATCTGGCACAAATTTTGACATATTCAATGAATTATACAGTGTTGTTATTTATGATTTCAAGAAAGGTTATGTACGGCAAATGACGTCCTATGATAGCTGTTTACAATGCATACAGAACTATAGGTAACAACGAAATAGTGTACTGCTTGTGCCATCTCTTGTAAAACGCTACGAATTAATTCCAACACCTATATTATAAGATTTGTTAGTAAATATTCAATTATTTTACTTGACTGAAACGTCTACTTATTTATTTATTTGGGAATTTTAAATATATGACTCACTTTTATATCTATTGTTGTACCTGTATATTCTTTATTATTTATATTTTGTAATTGTTTAGCTACTTTCTAACTATTTTTATTTCTATCTATTTTTACGTTTAAAGTTTGTTATCTTATTTATAACTTCAAAATTGTTACAAATCATTGACATGAAATTAATACTCATTTAATAATAAAAACAGATTATGTATAAATATTATTGTAATATAGTGCTAATTGTCCAAAGTATGATATTTGAATTGTAAAACTTATTAAACAAAGTAACAGGTTCTATCGAAACAAATAAAAGAAAATTAATATCTATAACAACCAAACACAAGATGAAGACGTGTAATAGATTTATTCGAGTAATAGAATAGATGTTTCGATCCTGTATTGCGGATTTTTTTCAATATTAACAAAATTTTAAGTACAAAAAATTATAGAAACGATTTTTATAAATAAACAATTATATGGAATCAATATTAAAAACGGAATCTCTTGATTCTTTATATTTTAATTTATTTACAAGAATTTGATGCTTCCCTCTCTGTTGTCAATATTTATATACAGCTTAACTTTTGGTTTATTTTTATGAGCTCATACAATCAAACGATTGCATCGATTAAAAAACTCTAAATGACTATCATTTAAATAAAAAAAAACATTTGTAATTTATCTATTATTCATTAATTTTAATTTTTTAAATTTCTGTTAGTTCATTTGGAAATTAATACGTTTGGACATAAAACTAATTATATAACGATAATGTTCCTGATGAAAATGTAAAGCTTGTCGAAGCGTCAAAGAAATGTGAACAAAGAATTTTAACGCTTCTTAAACGCTTACACTTTATCGCTTCTAGTGATTCTTAGTAGTTTTAAATATTCATACACGCTCTGCAAACTCTTCCCAAACGCTTCGTAAAGTATGCCCGAAACATATCTATCACATTTCCCATATGTTTAAAATTTTTGTTTTTATGAATATTTTCCAAACGCTCCACAACATTCCGCAAAGAGTGCATGGACTTGCTAAACACTTCATTCATTCCTAGATAGCAAAATGTTAGCAGAATGTCGACAGACTGATAGCAGATTTGATCAGAAGATGTTAGTAGACTGATGTCGCATTTTGCTCCTTTCTGCCGACAGAAATCTATTAACATTCTATGCAAACAGACTAGCAACAGAAATCAAACAGAACCTGCTGACAGAATCTGACAGAACCTGCTGACAGAATCTGACAGCAGATTGCGAGCAGAAACTGAGCAAAGTCTGCTGACATAACTTGATAGCAGATTGGCAGTAGAAATCGAGTAGGATCTGTCATTTTCATTTAAATCGCCCTGGTTTCTTATGAGAAATTTTGCGTACATATATATAAACGATCATATATAATTATACATAATTATATATTAGGAATATAAATAAGTTTCCGCCGTTTTTTATCAAAAATTGGGCATTTATTATGAAAAAACGGTACCTAATGTTTTAGTCGAAGTATTGTCCATCGCTAGCCACTACTTTTTCCCATCTTTCTGGCAGCATACGGATCTGGCCGCGTCGGAAAAACGCTTCATCTTTTGAAGCTATCCACGAATCGACCCAATTTTTGGTATCTTCATATGATGTGAAGTGTTGTTCAGACAGGCCATGCGCCATCGATCGAAATAGGTAGTAATCAGAAGGAGCAATGTCTGGTAAATACAACGAGTGGGGTAAAACTTCCCAATTGAGTGTTTCCAAGTAGGTTTTGACCGGCGCCGCAACATGTGGACGAGCATTATCATGCAGAAGAATAACTTTGTCGTGTCTGGAGTAGTAGCGCGTTTTTCCTTGAGTGCTCGGCTCAATCTCATCAATTGTGTTCGGTAGAGAGCCCCAGTAATGGTTTCGTTCGGTTTGAGCAACTCATAATAAACAATACCTAGCTGATCCCACCAAATACACAACATGAACTTTTTTCCATGAATGTTCGGCTTGGCTGTCGATGTTGAAGCATGACCAGGTGGTCCCCATGATTTCTTCTTCTTTAGGTTATCGTAGTGGATCCATTTTTCATCACCAGTGACTATACGGTGCAAAAAACCCTTTCGTTTATGCCTGGCAAGCAGCATTTCACATGTGAAAAATCGGCGTTCAACGTTTCTCGGCTTCAGTTCATATGGAATCCAATTTCCTTGCTTTTGAATCATTCCCAATGATTTTAAGCGATGTGAAATTGCTGGTTGAGT
>NW_017305672.1:1477241-1485048 GCF_001594115.1 Trachymyrmex septentrionalis
ACCTTCTATGAGAGCGGAATAATGAAATTGTTGGAAAGATGGCAAGAGGTCATCAACAAAAACGGAGAATATATTATTGATTAAAATTCATCCTTTGTATGAAAAAAACTTGTTTCATTTTAGCCTTCAAAAAGCGAACGAATATATGGATCCACCCAATAATATATATTAGTGTAAAACTAGAAACAATGAATACAGTTTTATTGCTAAAATATTATTGATTAGCTTTACATTTCAAAATACATATGAGAAAGTTATAAAATAATCAAAAAAATATTCGGAGATTCAGAAAGCACACTCCGAAAGAGTTTGAGAATCTCTAGGAAATTTGCTATTCGATTTACGTACGCCAATTCTTATAGGATTCTTGAATGTTTCTTCTACGAGAAGCAAGTCCATCTCGTGACGAGGCCGTATATGAAAAATGACAGATCTTGTTCGGTTTCTGCTGCCAATCTGCCATCAGATTATGTCAGCAGGCACTGTTTCTGCTCGCAATTTGCTATCAGATTATGCAGTAGACTCTGTTCGGTTTCTGTCACCAATTTGCTGGCATAGCATGTCATCAGATTTTGTCATATTTTTGACAGTAGTTTGCTGACATTGTCTGATACAAACTCCGTGTATAATTTGTTGCCTTTCTGCAATCAGAAATTGATAGCAGACTCTGCTCAAAATCTATCTCTTTAGATTTTGCTATTTGAGTTGGTACTTCGTCTACGCTTCCTAAACGTTCCGCAAAGAGTACACGAAGCATTCAAGTACGCTTCGTGTATACTTACAGGATATAGAAATAAAATAATTTATTTTAAGACGGCGTTATTGAGTTATACACCGAAACAAAGCATCATTGAGTAGTATGCGGCACCATCACCAGAGAGAACTAACTTCTCTCTGGAATTTAAAAAAACCGCACAGACTAGAATAAAAGAAAAACATTGAAAAATTTTTCAGTTGTGTTATAATAAAATAATTTTTTTAAGCGAGCCCTTAGGGCTCCAAGATAAAAACATAGTATTTTTTCTTAGATATTTATAGAATAAATAAAATATATTTTAAAATATTATTATTTAATCGATATTCATTAATCGATTATTATCATTTGCTTACCAAGAACCTCGATTACATTTCATTCACGTTCATCTAAGAACTCGACGATGCTCTGTTTACGTTTTCTAGACTACCTAATCACGCTCCGTTTATATTCAACGAACATTCTGCTCATGCATGCCGAAGAATTTATCTATGCTTTATTTATGATTCTTTAACGTTTCCTAGTTGACGTTCCATAGTTGATGTTTCCTTTGCGTTCCATGTTCCAATTTTTGCTTTTTACGAGTTTCGTTTATGTTTTCGTTACTCCCTCCTTACACTTCCTTTACACTCCAATTAACGCTTTATTAATACTAGCTTTATGTTTTATTTTCATCAGGATTTACACGATATCGCTTCATGTTCCACATATAATATTTGTTCCTTCAAATGTGCGTTCTATAATGTATGATCGTAATTTTTCATATTTAAAGTTTTATTTATATTGAAAAGAATCCGCAATACAAGATCGAAACATTTATTATATTACTTGTATAATTGAATAAATTTATTACATGAATTCATCTTGTGTTTGCAAGCATTAATTTTCTTTGATTTATTTGAATTGTACTTATACGTAAAATTATTAATGAACGCACAATTATCAGTATTTCAACGTGTCACATTCGTAATAATGGGCAAGCATCGCGCGCGAAGCATCATGGTTTCCTCAATATATATCATCACAATTACCCCATACATTGAATTCACAGTAGGATAATTATGAATTAAAAAATTGCATACACTATTAATCGTGCTATAATCTTGATAAAACATTAATTTAGAATCATAGTAATCTTGAAGTAATGAATATTTAAAATAGCATCATCTGGAAAAAAATTGATTTTAAATAGATTATGCAAATTTTGATAACCTAATTTTTTTACAGCGCTTTACGGATTTGACAATTATTATAATATAAAATTTTTATACTTAGTAAAACTTGTCAATCACAATTTAAAGTCAAATCATCGTTGAACATAGAGTAATATAAAATATAAATTTTTTTAAATTTTAATATATAAAACTAAGCATCGTCGCAATTATCCCGATTAATTCTAGATACACATAGGCGTATAACACCACACATTGTATTTTACTAACTATAAAACAACGATAAAATTATAGCTAGAGGGAGAGAAGGGGACAGAAGAAGAGAGAGGGAGAGAGGGAGAGGGAGAGGGAGAGAGAGGGAGAGAGAGAGAGAGAGAGAGAGAGAGAGACTTTATATGAGTTTTAAATTAATATTGTGTAGAGGTAAATGTTTTGCATGACTTCATTGTCCTTAGGAAGTGTTAACAATTAGAGATCATTAAAACTACTTTGATCAACAATAATTTTTGGCTATCGAATTTTCACCATCCTTAAATCATTTAAATTATAATATTTAAGAAGGTTAAGTAAAAAGGAGCATACAGCCACGCTAGAGATGTCAAAAAGTTATAATTCAATAATAAACATTTTACATAGTAGACGTTTCGGTCACCATTTGACCATCCTCAGTACAGAAATAAAAATAAAATAATAAACTTAAACTATTTAAATCTAGATTACTATCACGAAGTCTCAAGTGATCAAGATTGTCAAGTGTCCGGTATGCGGGAGAGTTCCGTGCGCGGGATACGTGTAAGTGTATACTTTGGCTATTACAAATTCATCTGATCTAAATTGTTAGAATACGAAAATAAAATGACGGGAAACGGTTTTTTCAAAAAATATTTGCTTCACAATAGAAACTACCACTTGCGTGTCTCTCTGCGACGGCTCGTCGTCGTTTTTGGAACTTGAGACAGCCTGATAATAGTTACAATCGAAAATGACTCCACACGATAGAAAAAAGAGGAATTCTGTACATTCTAATGTTAATTCGGTCAAAAATTATGTAAATTGATTGTATTAAAAAACATTATATTGTTAAATGCGGACATCGATGCGAATAACGCATAAGAAGAAGCGAGATATTACACTTACTAACATTAAGAATAAGATTTTAATAACTAGATTTAAATAGTTTAAGTTTATTATTTTATTTTTATTTCTGTACTGAGGATGGTCAAATGGTGACCGAAACGTCTACTATGTAAAATGTTTATTATTGAATTATAACTTTTCGACATCTCTAGCGTGGCTGTATGCTCCTTTTTACTTAACCTTCTTAACATTGAGCCACTTTCTAATATTGAAAATTTATAATATTTAATTTCAACGGGTACCATATTTTTTTGTTATGGACTTAACAGCATTTTCGTCTCTGATCGATAAATTTGTTATCTTTATTTTAATAATCGACGTATATTATTAAATGTTTATTTATTTATGTATACTTTAAGTTGTTAACATTTGATATTATCTCTTATTACAATTATTAATTGTTGTCTCACTCTAACTTATTATACAGAATATTATTTATTCCAAGTTAAAAATTTCATATTATTACGTATAACTCATAAAGATCAAAAATCGAAAACGTTATTTCTTGTGTGCCGGTAAAGTAAACTAATTAATAAAAAAAAACGTATTACGTAAATCTAATTTGCTCCTTTCTGGCCGCTTTCTTTTTAAATTTTATTTTACAAAAAAGGAGCCCCGATATATAGTATATGTATATATATATATATATATATTATATATATTATATTCAGACGTGACGTTTCTGTTTCGCAGATAAGTCAAGTAAATCCTGTGTCCTTCCGGCTTGTGAGGGCGAGCAAAGTTGCGTGCGGGCGCTGACTTTCATGCGCCATTTAAATTTATTTCTTTTTTTGTCATCTTTTACGAAAATCTTTGACTAGCGATAATCAGCGCGAAAATCGGTGGCTATGTTGTACATTGTCGAGCTGTCTCATTCGGTTGCTAGAAGAGAAGAGAATATCAAAAAAGATCATTATCGAAGAGATTTTGGAATACTTCCAATGGCGGGGATACGCCATTCCATAGGTCATATCTCTCATTTATTCTGTCTGTTATTTGCATCCTTTTAGTAGCAATCCTGTTTTACAGGAAGAAATAAGAATGTAAAAACTTCAGGGCGAGAACTTCTTGCATGGAAAAAGAGTGCGATATTTATGCCGGAGGAATTAAGCAGCCTCCCAGTGGAACACCGAGAGGCTGTCCAGCAAACCACGGCGGCCCAAGATCCTATTCAGTAAAACCACGTATAGCAAAATTTATTCCACGGAAGAAATGAGAAGATTTTACTGTAAGAAGGCCTGCAGAAATTCGAATTCCGCGCCAGGCTGCACGAAGTTACGCAGTTATGGGTCCACACGATTTGCAAGGTCGCGCGACACGGTTATCAGCCAATCAGGCGCCTGGATGGCTCGATCCCAAAGAATCTCGCGGCCTGTGTGTCATCTGCCAGGCCTATAGAAATTGCTTACGTTGTGGCACAAATCTGGGACAGATCGTCGTCAAAAGCAATGACATAGGATCTCGTGCACAAGTAGCACAAGGAGCAAGATTGAGCAAATCGAGAGTCCTGCTACTGAAAGGTTGTCGAAAGGATTGAAAAGAAAAAATTACCGATGAGACAAGTGTTAAGTTATTGTAAAGCTGCTGATCCCCAACACTGCGAGACCAAGTCAATCACACGTGTTAAATTCGAGCCAAAAGGCTAAGGCCTGTATAAGAAGATCCCGCAAATAATAAATCATTTGAATGCCATTCATTTGAAACGCCTCAATTACCGTATTGCATTTTCGCGTAATGCTCGCCGTCCTATTGCCACAACCTTGTCGCCGTGTTTCGTTTTTCGTGTAATTGTACGTTAGACAGCCATTTTGTCGATACGCCGCAATTTCGAATTGTGACCTTCTTTCTCTCTACGTCGACGGGACCACGCGGGTTACCGGATAATTCCGTGCAAAGTCTTAGAAATCATTTATGGAAGGCGTGAAGGCGTATTATAGCGTCAAATGGACGTCATTCTGTGTGTACGTGTCCGCGAGATCAACCTCGCGAATCGGCTGCACGGGCGCAACATTTTGGAGGCTCGTCCGTGCAAACGGATTGAACGAGCAAACCGACGACCGAACCGAGTGAATTACCGTGACGTATACATTGTGACCTTCACGGAAAAGGAAACGTCGCTCCAGGGAAGGATCCGATCATGTTGACAACGTGTGATGGACAAGAAGCTGCCTTGACAGTCACGGTCTTACAGGCGGTACTGCAGGAAGTGCAATAGCTTCGTAAGGAGCAGCGACAGAAGCAGGAGATCACGACATCGTTGCGACAGCGAAACGAGATCATGCAACAGCGACAGAGACAGGAAGAATTTGCGGCGACGCTGCGGCAGCAGGATGCGGAGATTGTGCAGCTTCAAGAGAAACCACGGATTCTCCACGAATCAGCTAAGCTCCTTAACATTTGCGAACGTAACGTTTTGTGCTCCTGCATTGGCGATAGCTCGAATATCGCCGAACGTGTCGGTCCCGTCGTGAATGCCGCTAATTTCGTTAATAATTCTGTAATGAACGTTGTTAATTACGCTGGTCTCGTCGCGAGTGCTACTAACTTCGCTAATTCAGCGAGCATTAGTCGTGTCGATTCGGCCATACCTCGTGTGGATAATGTCGGAAGCGCCGCCAATCATTTTGATTTATCTACGTTACTTCATAGTCAGACGAGCATAAAACTTAAGCCCGACACTTACAACATAAGTGCACCCTTACGCGAGTTCTTAACGCAATTTAACCTTACCGTTCGTGCGAACCGTTGGAAAGAGGAGACGAAAACCGCTATTTTGTTAATGTATTTACGGAGTAAAGCACACACAGTATTAGAGAACATGCAAAATTTAAAAATCTACAGTTAGAAGAGTTGAAGTCAAAACTAGAGATGCGTTTTGGGGAATCGCAGTCAAATTTACAAAATTACTATTCGCAATTCACAAATAGAAAACAAAAATTCGGAGAAAGTATTACCTCTTTGGGTTCGGATATCGAAAGATTATCACAGTTAGCATATCCAGAATGTCCCGATTCAGTCCGCGATAAAGTCGCGTGCGCGCAATTTGTCTCCGCTTTATCTGACGGGTTCGTAAAAAGCGCACTTCAAATGAAGTAATATCATTAAGAATAGCAGTTTTCTCTCTTAAAAGAGAGAAAACAATTAAACTACTTCAAGAAAATAATCTTCAACATAAGAAGGAAAATAATTTTAATTTTGAAAATAGAAAAAAAAACAATTATATTTAATAAAAAAGGAAAGAATGAAGTTAAAAATGTTAATAAAGAAAAGGAGGAAAACAAATTGAATAAAAATAAATTTGCAAAAAATAAAAATAATAAAAGAACAAAAAGTAAATAACAAAAAGTGTTGGGAATATGGCAAGAAGGGTTACTTCCATTTTGAATGTCCCAGTAAAATGGAAAACGAGAAATAATCGAGTTTTGCGGTATAAAAAAGAATATTCCGAATAAAGAATATCCCAAAAAATATTTACTCAATAAATGATTTATGTTTTCCTAGTTTCCGTTAAAAATAAATAATGTTCTAATAATTATTATAATGACCAATATAATTGTACCAATGTTCTTTCAGGATGAACAGAATTAAGAATTATTTAAAAGATTTTTGTTATAAAGATTGTTAGGAATAAAAGAGTTTTTTAGAGAAAGATTGTAAGAAGTCTTATTCAGTCAAAACGGACTTGACGACGAAGGTTGTGCGGATAACAAGTTTTGTTTAGACAAAAGACAGAACGGTTGTCATGGCATGAATACAATAAACGCGCGTAGCGACAAACAGAACATTTAATACAAAGATGCCGATAACTAATCGTCTGTAGCTTGCATATCAGTTATCCGCCGGGCGCCACACTTGATTGGACAAGCAACTATCCATCAATCTTCCACTTTGCGATGTCCTATCCCATAATGTTCAGACATCGATTATGTGAGATTCGTTTTAATCCTTTGGTAAACATGTCCGCAGGATTTTCGTTGGATGGTACATACGATACAACCAGTTGGCCATCCTCTACTTTCTCCCTCACAATATGGTAGGCAATGTCGATGTGTTTCGTCCTGTTCTTTTCAACTCTATTTCTGGAGAAATCTATTGCTGCTCGATTGTCACAGAACATTTGACAACCTGTGAATAAAGAAGAAAGTTTTAGTTCCGATAAAAACATGTTTAACCACACTACTTCTTTGGTTCCGGTCGACATGGCCACATATTCTGCTTCCATCGTGGAAGTTGATATGCCAGTCTGTTTCGTTGATCTCCAATGAATGAGATTTCCTCCTAGTATGACTGCAACACCGGTGTATGAATGTCGGTCATCTTGATCTCCCGCCCAGTCTGCGTCGCAATAAACTTGGATTCCCTTTTTTGTTTCCAGCTTTGTATGTCAATCCTAGGTTCTTGGTCTTACTCAAGTATCGCAGGATGTGTTTCGCTTGATTCCATTGTGACCTCCCTGGATTGGAATTATATTGTGACAATTTTGAAACTGCAAAAGCAATGTCTGGCCTCGTGTTCTGAGTCAGATACATCAATGATCCCATTAATTCTCTATATGGTACATGCGACATGTCTTCTTTTTCGCTTGGTGTTTTTGGGCAATCTTCTTTACTCGGTTTTATTCCTGGATTCAAGGGGGTTGATGCAGGTCTACTCTCTCGCATGTTATATCTCTCAAGTAGTGATTCAATGTACTTTTCCTGTGTTAATTTCACAGTATCGGGCTGCCCCCAGTCAAGCTTCACAC
>NW_017305672.1:1485148-1495477 GCF_001594115.1 Trachymyrmex septentrionalis
ATCTTTGCTTAGTCTATCTCAATTATGTAATTGTTTTTGGAACAAGTTTTGAAAAAATGTTGTTAAATTGCAAAAAAATTTTTTCATCATTTAAGGGAAATAAATTTAAAAAATAACCAAAAGGTTTGTTTGGAAGAAAAAGCATCAAGTTCGCTCAATAAATTAAACCAGGCCTTGACTTTCTCTCCAGTTTTAGCATTTTCCAAAATAGAAGAAAATTTATTCTTAATACTGATGCATCAAATCAAGGAATTGGAACAGTCACAAAAACAAAATGGTATGCAAAAAGTGATTCCATATTTCAGCCAAGTGTTAAACAAAGCTGAAAGAAATTATTGCATTACGCGACGCAAACTTTTAGCCATAGTGCAATCGATAAAATCATTTCATCACTATTTGTATTGACGAAAATTTCTAATACGAACAGACTATGTCTTCTTGCTTAAATGGCTGATGTCTTTTAAAGACCTAAAAGACCAATTAGCATATTGGATGAAAAGACTATCGCGATACGATTTTGAAATCATTCATCATAAAGTCTCTCATAAGAACGTAGATGAATTGTCGAGGCGGCCATGTGTGCATGATCAATCGTTATTGTGCTAATGTGGAGCTGAAAGAAACTACGAAGCAAGAAAGTTGTATTGGAAAAATAGTCCTAGTTGAAGACAGTTACGAGAATTGGCGTAATGAATAGATGCAAGATTCTTGCATTTCCTTATTTCTGACCAAAAAAGAAGCGGGTGAAGAGCGTCCTTTGTGGCAGGAAGTGACAGCAAAAGATATATCTACCAAAGTATATTGAAATTCTCTTGAAGTTAAAGGAGGTATTCTCTATAAAGGTGGGAGGCTTTTAATCTGAAGAAAAAGATTCTCCAATTAATCATACCTAGAAAACTCGTAATGCAAATTTTGGAAAAGCTGCATAATTCTCCTACAGGCGGGCATTTTAGCATAAATAAAATGTAAAGGTAACTTCGAAAAAGTACAGAAGCGATTTTTTGAGCGACTTGTAAGCAAAACGTGGAAGAGTGGTGCAAGACATGCAGGATCTATTTGGCTAAAAGAGAACTGCCCAAAAAAAGAAAAATCTCCTTTAGAGACATATAATGTAGGAGTTCCATTTGAAAGAATTCAAATGAATGTTCTCAGACCTCTACCACTAACTTCTTCCAGAAAGTATTTATCTATTATATATTATTGTTAATTGCTTTATTAAATGGATAAAAGCTTTTCCTCTAAAAAATGTAAAATCTAGAGCTATTGTAGAAACCTTTTTGTTATCAAGTTATTTCCAGACACGGAGTTCTCTTAGAGATCTATACTAATCAGGGAAGAAATTGCAAATTGGGAATCTTTCGTGAGTTGTCACGCTTGTTAGGAAAAGACGAGATCACTTTATATCCACAATCAGATGGGCAAGTAGAACAACATCATACTATTTTGAATTACTTGGAAAGTTCATCTTCAAAATCCAAAAAGATTCGGAAAGAGTGGCCCCAGCAGAGCTGTATTTTGTTCAGAATCTCCGTTCATTCATTGATTTGTTGCGTGGCAGTCATTCTAAAACTGAGGAAACAGATTCTCTTGAAGGCTATTTAGGAAAGGTAAAAAGAAAGTTGGAAGAGATCCATAAAAATAGAAGAAAACGAGTAAATATCAAATCTTCACAAACAAAAACTTGGTATGACCAAAAAGCCAAGCAAATCTATTTTGAGGAGAAGCAGAAAGTCTGGCTGTATAATCCTCAAAGAAATAAAGGAAAAACTCCGAAGTTGCAGAGTAATTGAGAAAGCCCGTATTGCGTAGTAAAGAAATTAAGCGACGTCGTGTATTGTATTCGCAAGTCGAACTAATGTAAAAATATAGTACATTCAGATAGGTTAGCATCTTATATTGAGAGGCGTTTAAGGAAAAAAAATGAATAGATAGATAAATAAAATATAGTAAATCGGAGCCCTAATATTACTTAGTGGGAATATTAGGTCAATCGGAAAGTTCCGTCCATCTAGCGGCGAGTAGCTCTAGCTAGAAGTGTCAATAACTCTAATGTCTAAACCAAGCTTAATTTTTTAGTTTTACCATCTGTCAATAAAATTCAGTATATAAAAGTATACGTTTGCATCAATAACACTGCTTTTTACTGCATCGAAAATGTCGATCGACATTTGAGCCAAATAAGCGTCATTTACGCGAAGTGTTAATCTTTTGCTTCAAATGGAAGAAAACTGCAGCTAAAGCTCATCGAATGCTTGTAGAAGTTTATGGTGATAGTGCTTCTTCCGATAAAACATGCAGAGAATTGGCTTCGACGTTTTAAAAGTGATGATTTTGATATGGAGGACAAAGAGCGTTCTGGACGACCAAGAGCATTTGTAGACGAAGAATTGCAGGCATTGGTGGATGAAGACCCATCTCAAACGCAAAAACAACTTGCAGAAGCATTAAATTGTGCTCAATATGTTATTTCCGATCGTCTTAGGAAAGATCTACAAGGAAGAAAAATGGGTCCCATATGAACTGAAGCCAAGAGAAAGACGAAAAACCATCTGCGAAATTCTGCTTGCTAGGCAACAAAGAAAGGGGTTTTTGCACCGAATTGTGATTGACGATGAAAAGTGGATTTATTTCGATAATCCCAAACGCTGAAAAACCATTTGCGATCCAGGCCAACCATCGACATCGACGCCAAAGCGGAATATCCACGGAAAGAAGGCAATGCTACGAGTATGTATTTGATGGGATCAAAAGGGTGTAGTGTACAGCACGAGCTGTTGAAATGATCTGGTCAAACAGTCACAGGGGATCTCTACTGAGAACAAATTATCCGTTTAAGCCGAGCATCGCATGAAAAACGACCAGAACGAGACAGCATAAAGTGATTTTGCTTCATAACAACGCTCGGTCTTTCGTCATAAAACTTGTCAAGGAAACATTAGAAGCACTTCGCTAGGAAGTGCTACCCCATGTGGCTTATTCACCAGACTGTGCTCCTTCCGACTATTACTTGTTTCGATCGATAGCACACGCACTTGCAGAGGAACACTTCAATTCTTATGAAGATGTCGAAAAATGAGTCTCTGAGTGGATAGCCTCCAAAGATGAGTCATTCTTTCGCCGCGGAATTCGCTTACTGCCCAAAAGATGGGAAAAAATCATCGCTAACGATGGACAATATTTTGATTGAGGTACATTTTCATTTTGTTTTTTAAATAAAACCATACTTTTTGCAAAAAAACGGACGGACCTTTCTGATTGACCTAATAATTTATAATAAAAATTCGGTTTTACTTAACTAACATCCTTATGCGAGGCGAATTTACTACATTCTGTATCACGTATTTAAAATTGGTTTAATTTTATCGGAAGAAAGAAAAAAGAAAAAAGAAGAAAAGATATTCGTCCTCGCGTTCGGGGAGATTTCTATTTTGCTGTTAATTGCTTAATTGCTAACCGTTAATGTACAATAGTATACATTATCACTAATATAATGTTAATATACACTTTTATTTATTATTTAATAGAAGGGCTTCTTTGAAAAAAATCATGAGATATTCTTAGACATTCCTTAAGATGACGCATAAAAGTATACAAACGTTATCTATCTATCGGTTTAAACTAAACGTGCCCTTCGAACTGAAAGATAATAAAATTTCAAAATAAAGGTAAAATACCAAAGTGAAAATGAAATACTAATCTAGAAGTAAACTAAAGATAAAATAAATTGATAATAGGAGAGAGATCTACTAGGATGTAACAACCAATTGGGAAAGACCATATTTTGTTGTTAAGAAACTTAGCAATGTTGTATACTGTATTTGCAAATCGAACAAGCATAAAAATAAAATTCTTCATTCGGATAGATTAGTAGCTTATTTATAAAGATGATTAGGGGAAATAAACGAAGAAAGAAATAACAGAATAATAGTAAACAAATCGTAAGAAAGAATAAATAACAGTAAACAAATCCGAGCCCTGACGCGGGTTGAGAATAATATTATATATTTTTTTTTATCTCTTGATAAAAACTGTGCGTTATTTTTCCTTCTTAGTTCAGAATTTATATTATTACGGCGTGAAAAAGGAAGCCAGTACTGGACGACGAAGGTTTCGGCGATGAGGTCGCGCGATCCGGAGTTTCGACGTTTATCTTCTAGATTTATCTTCTACAGTTCAAACGTTTTTTTTTACTACGGTATAGTCATCATTTCTTAGTTCTCCTCCCTCTTTTCGAAAAGAGAAGAATCAAGAGCGCAAGGCTTCAAAAGAAGAGACAAAAGGATCCTGGTGTTCCCTTCATGAAGACGGGGGGATGCCCAGGCGGGTTTCGTCCTACGGGGGAATAACTACCCTCCGGGGAGAAACTGAAGAGGGGTCCTGCTCGGAAGGGAAGAAGGCCTCAAGAATAACCTCGAAAGAAAAATCGGACCTCAAGAAGATCAAAGCTCAGGAAAACTGTTGCAGTAGTATAATAAAGAGCAGGAAATTGGCCAGGAGGGAACTCCGAATTCCTTTGAGAGACCAATGTTCTTAGAAGAACCATAATTATCGGGACGACAGTTAAAGAGAAGAGGGGCAGTGTTACGCCCTTTCCATGCCGATACCGTGGATTGCCGCGCATAAAGTTCCGAAGGTTACATTGCCCGGCAACGAGCCGCTCAGCTGATTAACAAGATCGGGGACTTTGTGGTAGAGCTGTCGACGCGCTCGGACGTACTTTCCATCTGATTATCTTATTTCCGCTTGTTGTGTTTCTGTGTTCCTGTATTTATTGTTGCTTATGAAAATAAAGAGTTCCTTTCTTATTTCATACCTGTCTCTATTCATTTCCGCGGCTCAGGAGTGCACGTCGCGTTCGCGAGCGTGAATCCGCAAATTGGGCACAATATTAATCGTATAATACTTGTTAAATTGCTGAAAGATCTCAGTCGTATTTATGTTATGTATTTTAAGGTACATGTGTATTAGATTATATTTTTAAATAATTGTTATGATTATATATATAATGCAACGAAGAAATACATCTTTAGTCTTCTAAAATATTCTCAAAATTATGACACTTACATATAATCTCCATAACTATTAAATATATTATTCTTTTTATATAAGTTATATTACATTACGTATATTATATTACGTTTTGGTTTGCTGAGATCAATCGCATTTTGTATTTACAATAGAATTTTATATGTTCAATGATTATACAATTTAATGAATTCGTTTAACAATGTCAGTTGTAACGATGTACCCCCATCATTTCTAGCCGACTAGCCGAAAATTAAGCACAATACGAATAACGCACCAAGAGTACCGTGTCTCGCCAAATACCACCGAACGAGGTATTGCGTGAAAATTGGTTTCTCGCGTTATCGTGCGTCGTGTGAGAAAATCGGTTGGCCGAAAAAGCCGGAAAGTAACGACGCCACCCGACAATATACAAGTATAAAAGACGCAATCGCCAGTAAAAAGATATATTCCGATCCTGATCTTGATTTCGAGCAATCCGATACTTTGAAATCCAGATTCAAATCCTAGTAAAAATAAGTAACGAGAAAAGGGGATAGGACGTACTTTGTCTCTGCTGAGTGTTCTTAGCAGTCGGTGAGCCAACCTGACTCAATTCCTGCATTCCGCGAAACACACGCCCGTGTATCCACGCGTATTCGCGATACTAAATTTGCCTAGAATTGTATCTGCCGTGAGACTGATCGCGCTTCGCGAATCAGAACCGTCTGACTACAGGTTCGATCGTGCTCCACAAATCAACACCGATCGTTGTCACATCCATTCCCGCGCATCGGCCATTAGTCTGTGTATCCTGTATCTCCATTGGTATCGATACGACACGCACATGCTCACATGCAGACACACTCACACCACTGTCCATCGCGACTACATACATCCGACACACACGAACACGCGTTTACACAGACTACACGGTGCTGTGACAATACATAAATTGACAATATATTGTAAATTTTCTGTTCTTTTAAAATACATTTACATAATCTTACTTTTTATTACATTATAAAACTTGATGTATTATGCTCTTGTTAACACTCGTTTCTCTTTCTATCACAAACCAAATCTTATTCTTAAAACCTTCCGACGAGCTAATCCGCGAATAAGATTTAGTGCCATTACATAAAGTATGAAAACATGGAAGAGGCAAAGACTTTACTAGAATCCCTCCTTTCTGCGCATTCTGTTCCGCCTGTTTTGATTTCTTTATATTGGAGAACAATTGCTGCGGGAAAGCAGAACAGGGAATTAGAAAATTAATTTTTTAAGATGGAAACAAAGTGTAAAGTTTCTTGTGAATTAAAATGTTCCGAAAAGGAATAATATACAGGGTGCGGCGCCAAAATCCGGACAAATTTCAAATTGAAATTCCCTCCGTTCAATACCATTGGTAGATGTCGCGATTGGCAGTCAAATAGCTTGAAGCATGTACTAAACCATCATAACCTCGAAACAATCGCAATATTGAAACCAAGTGCGGAGTACAACTGAAGAGCCGCGATTATCGAAAGTATTCGCGCCGGGCGCTCGGCGACAGAAATCATTCGGTTTTTCGGGTATCCGAGATCGACTGTGTATGATGTCTTCGCAAAGTATCATGAGTCGGAGAAGTCCAACGAAGGTTCTGCAACACCGGCGAAGAAATTCTACTCGAAGGAGGGCGTTTTTTTTAACAAAGGGGAAAATGTCACAAAAGAAGTTTATTTGCGTGTTCTGACAAATGTAGTGAAGCCGTGGATGGAAACTGTGTCGGCTGGAAAGCCATATGTTTTCCAGCAGGACGGTGCGCCCGCCCACACAAGTCATTTGGTGCAAAATTGGTTGTCGGACAATGTCGACATGTTTTGGTGGAAAGAATTCTGGCCTCCCAACAGCCCAGATTTGAATCCTTTGGACTTCTACGTATGGGGCGTGGTTGAAAGGGTCACGAACAAGTCCAGACATCCAAATGTCGCATCATTGAGAGCCGCTATTGAAGCGGCATTCACCGATATGGACCGGCATTAAAGCGTACCTGCGCACGCTTCAGACCGAGAATGGAGGCGGTCATTCAAGCAAGCGGGGGATATATTGAGTGAATATGTTCTTTATGGCCTTACAAACAATGGAGCTAAACAAATTTTGTAAATCTTATCATTGTAGCAATAAAACATGTTTAGAAAAATATATATAATTTGTCCGGATTTTGGCGCCGCACCCTGTACAATATATCAACAAATTTCTTTATATTATGATAATATATGTATAATATAATAGATTTAGTCCTACTTAGATTAAATTCATTAATCAATCAATTTAATTTTTTATATATTCACGACAGTCTATTACAAAAATTTTCGAAAGATAGCAAATGATATTTTAGCAATTTCAAATATAATATGGTAATATATTTGACAGATTACACGACAAACACGTGCCGGTGTGAAGTATAACCCATTTTGAAAAACTCAATGTTTTTTACACAGTTCCGTTTGCATTCCTAATCATTCTACAATTCCTGCTACATTTTAATAATAGGGTAATTGTCAATTACTGTGTTTGTCCCTATTAGTGTGCTTTTGTATTTCGATATGTCATAAAGAAAACTAGCACAAATAAATAAGAAAAAATATATTTTTTTTTAACTTAAATTATTAATGCATACTACACACACACGCGCGCGCACGCACGCACGCACGCACGCACGCGCACGCACGCACGCACGCACACACCACACATCACATGATACCGAAGATAATATTTTATTTGTTGAGTATTAAAGTATTTTAAATATTTTTCAAAAGATATGAGGAATTTATGTGAATCCAGTAATGCGTACCATAAGATTTTAAGCTTGTCCCTATTAATGTGCCTTGTATTGGAACTGAGAACGTTGTGTTATGAGTGTACCTTGGAATATAATTGAAATAATGATTTATGTATAATAATATTAACATAAACAATTAACTTAAATTTATTATCTGTTTTAGTAAATATATATTAAAATGAGTCAAATGTGGATAGGCACATAAATTGGGGGCACATTAATAGGACCATCGCTACTTAGAGGACTCACTAATAGGGAAAAAACATGTTTTCTATTTTTGTCAAAGGTTATAAAGTATTAACATTTTTTAGATTAAAAAAATATTATAAGAAAAAGAAGTAGTTGAAAAACCAATAATTGATTGCAAACAGATAAAATTAAAAAAGCTACAATATTTATTAATTCAGTAATTAACTCAGTAATGACCAAATTAGCTAAAAGGCACATTCATAGGGACAGTTACCCTAGTTGTCAAATTAGCTGATTTAGCTTAAAAAAAAAAAATTTTTTTTTAATGGGTGCCAACTTCGCGTGGCTCCTCAAGTATCACAAAAATTAATTTTTATGAATTTTTACGAAATTCTACAGTTCTCGAAGAGTTCTATAGTTCCTGATAAGTTTTAACTATGCACCGGGATGCACCGAATATCCGAAAAATATCCGATGTCCGGTATTATTCGGCACTTTTTCATTATTCGATATATGATAGCCAAATATCATATGTCGGATAATGGATTAATATCCAGGAATATACTCGGTTAAAATTTGATATCATTAAATTGTTGATTTTTTCTTATATAAATGTTCTAGAAATAAGTATGCATATTCATGATGCTATAATATCGTACATTGTTGCAAAATTACAATCTTTTTCTCTGTAAGTTTTCTTTTTTTAGAAGATACTTTCTCGGAATCCGGTCGGATATCCGGAAAATGACGAATATCCGACTCGAAAAAATTGCTTTCTTAGATATCCGATCGGATACAAAATATCCAATATCCGGTAATTTTACGATCCGGAATTTTACTAGGTGCATCCCTAGTTTTAACGATAGTTCTTTAAACACTTTTTGATAAATATTTAATCTATCTGGTTGTAACGGTTGGCACCCCATTTTTCCTATAGTTTTACTATTTTTTCTATAGATTTTGATTAGAAATGTCTTTAAGTATTTTTAAACAATTTTTCGATCAGAGCGGTTGACACTCCATTACAAGAATAAAGTATCACGTGACAGCCAGTTCCCACCGATTTTTTGCCATTTTTCGATAGTTCTGCAATAGTTCCAACGCTTTCTGTAGGTTTTACTCAAAATTCTTGCCTTTAAGTATTTTTAAACAATTTCCCAATTAAAGCGCTGGCTGACACCGCACCACAAAAGTAAAGTATCACGTAACAGCCAGTTCTAGTCAACTTTTGTTAATTTTCTATAGTTCTGTAATAATTCCAAGACTTTCTATAGATTTTTATCAGAGTTCCTATTTTTAAAACAGTTGCTACTATGCGGTAACTATCAAGAATTACTATAAAGCGATAGGAACTGTCTGCATCACGTACTTATAAAAAATGTGCTGCCAGCAGTCAGATTAAAAAATATTTAATATTACTTAAAAGCAAAAACTTTGGGCAAGACGTTTGATCAAATGCGTTGGAACTATTGCAGAACTATAATAGCAAAAATAGAAAATAGCAAAAAGTCAGCGGCAACTGGCTGTTACGTGGTACTTTACTCTTGTAGTCGAGTGCCAGCGCTCACATTAAAAAATTGTTTAAAAATAGAGGCCGGAACTTTGATCATAACTAACTAATAGAAAGCGTTAGAATTATTATAGAACTATAGAAAAAGTCCCCATCAAAAAAAAATTTTTTTTAAACTATCAATCAGCAGAACTATTGTTAAAGCCTAGCTGAAGCTGTAGAACTATTATGTTATTAAACGGAACTGTGTATAAAATATCAAATTTTTCAAAATAGGGTGCTAATTTCACACCGACCAAACACGTCAACTATCTATTAAGGGAAAGTAATAATGTAAGAGGTCTGTTCAAAAAGTATTGTGAATTTTGAATTTCCGCGGGTTACGTATATTCGATTTTCGATTTTTTGTAGCGTTATGTTGGTACTCATGTCCCTCACTTATGCCGACAAGTTCGGCCATTTTTAATGTTCAGTTAATTTTTGACAGCTGCTTTGCTTGCACGTGTTTTGGCTGGTCTTCGATTTTTGCCTATTCCAAAAAATGGATCAAAGAATCTGTATCAAATTTTGTGTGAAAAACAAAATTAAGTGCGGACGCATTCCGAATGTTGACTGTGGCATATGGTGAAGTTACCTTGGACCGAAGCAACGTTTATCGGTGGTACAAAATGTTCTCAGAGGGCCGAGAAGATGTGAACGACGAAGAGCGTGCCGGACGCCCGAGCACGTCAACAACAGACGAAAACATTGATGAAGTGAAGAAAATAGTATTGGCCAATCGTCGAATCACCGTTAGAGAGGT
>NW_017305672.1:1495500-1511422 GCF_001594115.1 Trachymyrmex septentrionalis
TCCCCAGATCTGGCCCCCTGTGACTTTTTCTTGTTCCCGAAACTGAAGAGGCCCATGAAAGGACGACGCTACGCTACGATTGAGGAGATAAAGACGGCATCGAAGGAGGAGCTGAACACAAAAAATAAGGAAGATCACAAAAAATAATTTTTTGAAGTGCTTCGAGGATTGGAAAAAACATTGGCACAAGTGTTATAATATCTGATGGAGATTACTTTGAAGGGGACAAAATAGATATTCATGAATAAATAAATAATTTTTGAAAAAACACAAAATTCGCCATACTTTTTGAACAGACCTCGTATACAATAAAAAAATTTCTAATTTATGAATTTTTTTCTAGAACGATATAATAGTTTCTCCAGTTTATAGTTTTATAATGGTTAAACTGCATGTATAGTATTTCATAAACATGTTTATGTGAAAGATGCAATGGAAAACTATTGTTTAAATTACATGATTTCAAAAAAATATACCTGCGATATGATTCTTAAGAGTTTATAATTGACATTAATCCAACATTTTGAAGTTAAGATCACATGTTCACTAAAAGATTCGTAAATAAAGTCACAGTAATAACGATGAAATTTAAATGAAAGGTTAATAGAACGCGTTATATGATTAACGTATAAAATAAAATAAAAAATATAAGTGTTTCCAGTTCAAAATTGCAATAGTAAATAATCAATTAATAGAAAGAACAAACACGAGCGAGAGAATATAGAGTCAAGCTCATTACATCACACTTATGACTCGATGTCAACTAATTTGACATAATTTAATTGCCTAAATATGTGTTATCATTTTATGAATTATTTTATGCTTTTCATTCTTGTATCTAATTGTTTTTCCACAGTTTAATCTTGTCAATTTTAAATTGCTCGTTAGACATACTTGATACTCCGGATAATATGATTGGAATTTAAATAGTTCTTTTTTAACAAGTTGTAAAAATTCAGTCGTATATTGAAAAGTATTACTTTATGAATTTTAACATCATTCCAAAACTATATGATATATGTATTTGGCGTCTATCGAGATGAATTGCTCTTTGTTCGCGCAGAGGAATTTAAGATTTTCGTAATGTTTTCGAATTAGAATCGATTTCAGTTTTGGCAACCTGTAAATGACTCAATCTTGGCGGATTGCTAAACTAATATTGATTAAAATATATATCCTGCATATTAAATAGAGTGAAAAGAATTTTCTGATTTAACAATTTGCACACCCCTTTCTCTTGACTTTTATTAGTTTTGAATATCTTCGTTATTGTTATTTTAAACATCAAGAGTCCCTTCTAAGCATACATATTCCTTTTTAAACTAATTAATGATATATAATTAATGATATAAAATAAATGGAAACAAATAATACCTCGAATACCAGGATAATACTGTTGCAACTCAGCTTCCATAAGAAACTCGTAAAGACCAGGTCCATTGCGAGACATTTCTCCTTGTATATCTAGAATTAAAATGAATGTAAATATAATAAATGTAAACAATAAAAAACAATAAAAAACAATAAAAATCATACGGATCATGTATCTGAAAACTCAACAATAAGAAATATGAAGTACTAGCCATAACAATCAAACCTAGATCTTTTACTGCTCAAATAATTCAATCTGAATCACTATATGTATGTACATGCATATACAGGGTGTCCCACGTAACTATGATCACGATTTTTCCGGCACTTCCGATGACCTAATAAAAATTATTTTGAATAAAAGTTAGTCAGTTTTCAATCGGCTACAAATTAAGATTACTTTGACTTTTTTCCTAAAAAATAATTTTTGTCATATCATCGGAAGTGCCAGAAAAATCGTGATCACAGTTACGTGGGACATTCTGTATACCATATTTGCAATCACTCGAATTACGCACCAAATTTTTCAGGCTTATAAACGTAATTAATACTGTGACAATATCACGAATTAAATTGACAAGCAATTTTAATAATTTGATGCTCAATCAAGTAAATTAACAAGTTAAATTAATACAAGTTAAATTAATTTTTTATTTTGTAATTAAATACAGATTGCAAAATTATATTTACAATATATTTACAATATGTATGTAAAGTTATAGGAACAATAATGTGACAATACACATTTTATAATTATACATAATTGTACATTATGTATTATACATTCAAATATTAAATTCATAAATACATAATCTTTTATTACATTAACATTTTGAGTATTTACATAGTATTATGTAAATTTGATATTCAAACGTATAATAATACAATACAATTGCAAAAAGTATTGTTACATTATCGTTCCTATAACTTTACATATAACATACATATGTTATATAATTCTATTTCTGCAATCTGGTTAATTACAAATTAAGAAATTAATATTACTTACATATTGCAAATTTATTAATGCATAGAAGTTTACAGCTATTATAATAGATCTTAAAAAAATTTTTTGTGTTTTTTGGACTTATAAACGCAATCAATACTGTAGGAATAATATCATGAATTAAATTAACAAGCATTAATTTTCATAATGTGATGCCTGGTATGATGCTTAATATGTCTGAGCATCAAATTATTAAAAATTGCTTGTCAATTTAATTTGTGATATTATTACAATATTAATTATTAAAGCGGACAAAGGCAACACTATTGTAATTATGACCTCTCAAAACTACTTAGAAAAAATGCATGACATATTATATGACAATGACACTTATAAATTGATAGACAAAGACCCTACAAAAAAACTGACTACAGAAATACGAACGTTGTTAACAGGTTGGAAAACGAGGGGTTTCTTGGATCAATTTGTATATAAAAAATTGTATATTTCTGATGGTGATTTACCTAGATCCTATGGGCTTCCTAAAATTCATAAGAAGGGCGTTCCGCTTAGAATTATCGTAAGCTGTATTAATAGTCCTTTTTACAATTTAGCAGGTTTCTTGAAAGAAATAATTAAAAAAAGTTTGAACAACAAAGAAAACTTCGGATACATAAAAAACAGTTACGAGTTAGTCAAAAAAATAAATGGTCTACCTTTGCCGAATGATTATCGAATAGTTTCGCTTGAAATCTCGTCGATGTATTCCAACATTCTGATTGAATTAGCTTTAAGGAGTGTTTTGAGCAGATGGAATGTGATTGAGAAGAATACTTCTATCCCCTTTCAAGAATTTAAAAGAGCCATTTCCATCATCTTAAATTCAACCTTTTTTAAGTTCAATGAAGAATTTTACGAATAAATTTTCGGGTTGCCCATGGGATTACCTCTATCACCAATTTTAGCAGACTTAGTAATTCAAGACTTGGAACACAATATTTTTAATACACTCACCATGCACATACCTTTGTATTATCGATATGTGGATGATATCTTGTTGGCAGCGCCTACTAATCAGATCACTAACATCTTGGATTCCTTCAATGCTTACCACGAACGCATAAAATTTACGATAGATTATGGCGATGAATTTGGAATCAATTTTTTGGATATAAAACTTTTGTACGACAAGGGCAGTATTATTTTCGACTTGTATACAAAGCTTACTAACTCGGGGAGATACCTAAATTTTTTCTCAAATCACCCTACCATACACAAAAAAGGCGTTGTGATTGGGTTATTTGACAAAATTCTATTCCTATCCCATCCAAAATTCCATCACCCTAACATCGATTCCTTAATCAACACCCTCCTCCGCAACGGGTATCCTCTACAATTTGTATTTAAAACGATAAAAAATAGAATAAAAACGGTTTCTAGAAAAAAGAATTTTAATACCATAAATAAACATAATATTAACTCGAACGATAACTCTTCTGAAATGAAAAAATATTTCACGATCCCTTATTTAAATAAAACTTCTGAGAAATTCAACATAGCACTTAAAAAATTTCAATTTGAATTTGTATACAAACCGATGAATAACTTAAACAGGTTCATTAAAACTGGAAAAGATAAAATAAAAAAAGATGAAGTTTCGAATGTCGTATACCAGATCAATTGCAACTGTAATTATTCGTATGTGGGACAGACAAAAAGGAAATTAAAGACGCGACTAAAAGAATACATAAATGATATTTAAAAACTGTCAATTCCCTCTCGGTCATCTCGAATTACAGAATTGAAACTGATCACGTGATAGACTGGCTTAATACAAAAATATTAAATTCTGAACGCTCACACTATAAAAGATTGATTTCAGAAATGATTCACATAAAAACACAAAAAAATGGATTAAATAAACAGAGTAATACTGAGAAGTTACCAGACCTTTACCTCCCTCTCCTTCAAAAAGAATTTTAGTCCCACTCTAATATTTTTCCACTTCCTTTTCCTTCTTCTTAACTTCCCCCTTCTTTCTCCTTCGTTCCTACTATAAATAGACCTACAATTTCGGGCTTGGGGCATTGTGAAAGTAAAGATCAATTTTTTTTTTAAATATCACAGCGTTCATGTGTTTGGATGAGTTCCCGCGCCACAAGATACACGTAAGTTTATTAAATTCATACTTAAGTTTTAGGAAAGATCTCTAAATAGCTTTCGTTTGTACATTTAAACATTAATTTTTGTAAATTAATTGCTTTATACAAAATATGATAATAATTAATTCACTTATTAAATTGATTTTTGTGTTAAAATAGAAATCGGTACTTGTGTGTCTCTTCGCGTGCGGCTTGTCTGTATTTTTATATTGAAGATAAAAAGTATTAAAAACCTTTGCAACTGGAAAAGATTTCTATCCATATAATGTGATGACTATTATCGCAGACCAATTACATCGATTGCGAATAATTCGTATAAGGAAATAACAAAATGCGTACAAGTTATCGTTATAATTATCGTTCGAATTTTGTATTTGATTTAATTTCAATGTTCCAAATGTATCGTAATTCACTTATATCGAGTGCGAATTTTGTATAATTAGGAAATATTAAATTTTGTACTATTTGTCATTACTGTTATTAGTCAAATTATGTTTTTAGTTTAATTTAACGTATTTATTGTACTAAAGAGGGTCAAATCTTGACCGAAACGTCTACCTATTGTTATGTTTAAATAATAATATAGAACTTATTTACATCCTTAGTTGTGACTATATGCTCTTTATTTTTTAACCATTATTACAATAGTTTAATTACGTTTATAAGCTCGAAAAACTAATTTGACGCGCATTCGAATGATTACAAATATGTATGTACAATATATGCATGTACATATTATATTCAGTATAAATGAATAATTCACATTAAATTATTTAAGTATTAAAGATTCAGCTTCGACGATTATAGACTTTAAATTCTTACTTATTACATATGCACATATACGGTCTTAATAAATCATTTGTTATTGTTTAATAATTTGATTCAGCGCGCAGTTCAAATAACTATAAAAATGATATGGTATACATGTACATGGTATATATAATATATAGATATTAATTCAGATTGAATTATTTGAGCATTAAAAAATTTAGCTTTGACCGTTATCAGGTCAGGTACTTCTTATTTCTTATTATTAACTCTTTGATGCACGAATTATTTGTTGTAGTCAAATTTTCTGAAACTTCGTACCTAAGGGTTTTTCGGGTCGCTGATCACGGACCAACATTTAAAAAAATGTTTTATTTGCCTTGAAAATTGATATACAGGAGTTTTTTTAGATCGCTGATTACAAATTTGAAATCAAATTTTCAAAATTCAAGATGACGGATCCAAGATGGCGGACCAGAAATATTAAAAATACTTTATTTACCTTAATAATTAGTATACAGGAGTTTTTTGGGTCACCAATTACAAATCTGGTTTTCATTTCAAAATCGTAATCATCGACCCCAAAAAAACCCCAATACATCAATTCTCAAAGCAAATAAAACATTTTTTTTAATTTTTTGTCCGCCATAGTGGATCCGCCATCTTGAATTTTGCTAAACTGACTCCAGATTCGTAATCAGCGACGCTAAAATATGTAAAGTGTAGTAAAAAGAAATCTATTATTTTTCCAATAGATGGCTTTAGTAATCTGTATCTCGCGTTGTATAAGTGCGATCGGGTTACGCCAAATGGCGTTAGAAAGATAAGATTTCGTACTAAAAAAACTTCTCAGATAGTTTTGTGATTGCTTGAGTCAGTATTGTTTGAGCGCGTGTCAAAGATGGACACCAACAAAGAGAAAATACGCCATATTTTACAGTTTTTCTTCGATAAAGGCGAAAACGCAAGCCAGGCGGCTGAAAATGTGAATAGTGTTTATGGTCCTGATACTGTAACAGTCAATATCGCGCAATTTTGGTTTCGTCGATTCCGTTCCGGTAATTTTGATGTCAAAGATGCACCACGCTCTGGAAGGCCAATTGTCGAAAATGTCGATAAAATAATGGAAATCGTCGAGTCCGACCGTCATGTAAGCACTGTTTCGATTGCCCAGGAGCTAAACATTGCACAAAAAACCGTTTGGAACCATTTAAATAAGGCTGGATACAAAAAGAAGCTCGATGTATGGGTGCCACACGAGTTAACGCAAAAAAACCTCATGGACCGAATTTCCATCTGCGAATCGCTGCTGAATCGCAACAAAATCGACCCATTTCTGAAGCGAATGGTTACTGGTGATGAAAAGTGGGTCACTTACGACAACGTTAAGCGAAAACGGTCGTGGTCGAATCGCGATGAGCCGGCGCAAACGGTGGCCAAGCCAGGATTGACGATCAGGAAGGTTTTGCTGTGTGTTTGGTGGGATTGGCAGGGAATCATCTACTATGAGCTGCTCCCCTACGGCCAAACTCTTAATTCGGACCTGTACTGTCAACAATTGGACCGTCTGAAAGAAGCAATCGCCCAGAAGCGGCCAGCTTTGGCCAATAGGAGAGGAATTGTGTTCCATCAAGACAACGCCAGGCCACACACATCGATAGTGACTCGCCAGAAGCTCCGGGAGCTTGGTTGGGAGGTTCTTATGCATCCACCTTATAGTCCGGACCTGGCACCAAGTGATTACCACCTGTTCCTGTCTATGGCGAATGATTTTGCTGGTGAAAAATTCGCCTCAAGAGAAGCTTGTGAAAATCGACTGTCCCAGTTTTTTGCCAATAGGAACGAGGGTTTCTATGAGAGAGGCATAATGAAATTACCTTCAAAATGGCAACAAGTTATCGAACAAAACGGTGCATATTTGACCTAAATCGGATCATTCTAACTATGCTAAATAAAGCCTTCAATTTAATGCAAAAATAATAGATTTCTTTTTACTATACCTTATATATATCATACTACATGGGCTAAAAAGTCCCGGGATTTGGATATATATATACATATTTTTTGGCATAAGTTATTAATCAAAATTTTTCAAGAACAATTTTTTTTTAAGTAGGGTTTTTTGCGCTCAATTTGTTTATAACAAATTCATGTTGCAAAATAAAAGCTTCTGTACCTAACTTGTTATTAAAGTAGTATCTGAGGATCATATAATAATTTATTGCATGTACAGAAACCTTAAGAGTGGAGTTTGAGAACCGAAAAATAAAAGAGAAAAAGGTGTTATATGTTATAATGTACAACACCGTGCAGTAAAGTTAAGTACAATAGATGTATTTTTGTGATCGTACATATATGCACATTCACAACATGAGTACACACGTCATATACACTTATACAAAGTAGAACAGTAAAGAAAATTTAAATTATATAATACTATAAGGCAGGAATGTGATCGGAATTGAGGAACTGCCGATAATAAATCTGCCAGGGAGAAATCAGAATAGCTTAGTAATCGGTGATAACAGAATATATTCGGGAAAGAATTTCGTCGAGCTTAAATCGAAACACTGGTGTGATACAATAACGTACTTTTTATTAACACCGTCGAGTGAATACACATGTGTGTTCGAAGGTCGTCGTCTAGAGACTTGCTCTCGTCCGCCACAATCGGGACCCCGTGCCCAGAGCGGCGTGACGCACGCGTAATTCTCCAATCAGAAAAGAGTTACGATGGCAAGCACGAATAGAAGTCGCCGATGTGGTACTACTTGGCCAGTGGCCATTCCTCGGCGAGAGGGACTGCGAGCGCATATGGTGCGGTGGCGCAGCAACGGATAAAATAACTGATTATTAAAACCGTTTCGTACAATACGGAGTTTAATTCTTGAAATTTAGTAAGGTATGAAACTATTATTTATTTATTATTAATTATATACTTTCAATTTTATTGAATGTATATTAAATCAGTAGTTCAACATCTTACTGTGACCTATAAGGCGCTGATTTCAATGTGTTTAGTTTGAAAATGTTAGATCCTGTCAATCGTTGTTTATAATACGCAGCCTAAGTAAATGCGTAATTCTCTCTATATATGTCGATTATTGCGAAGAGTGTTGCTAAGGTCTCGGTAGTCTAAAGGCTCAGGACGCTCGCACGGAATGCAAGAGATCCGGGTTCGACTCCCGGCCGAGGCAATATTTTTTCGCAATAAAATTATTACAGTTTTTAAGATTGGTAAGAATTTGGGGGGATTTATTAATTTCAGATTTATTGTGTGAATCCGATAATTTCATCGGCTCTCAATTTATGTCTGAAAAATTAATTATATACTTTCAATTTTATTAAATGTATATTAAATCAGTAGTTCAACATCTTACTGTGACCTATAAGGCGCTGATTTCAATGTATTATTTATTTACTTTTTTTTCCAATATTAAAACCCATGGCACATACAAGAACGTAAAGCCGTAACACGTAAGCAGTAAGCGAATTGGCCAATCACAATAGAGACGGTAATACCAATAGCGAATCCAATGTTATGATTTCTTTACCGATTACATCTTACAACCTTACGTTTTTATATGTGTTTCCAACTTAAGGCTCCTGACTACTCAACCAAGAACTCTGCGTTGATGGTGGCGACACAGAATCAAACGGCAGTCTGGCGAAACCGATAATCACGCACTTAGGGTGTTATTTCATTTATGCGTTTTTGTCGTACGACGAGTTTGTCGGATTGATTGGTTATCGAAAAATCTAGAAGTGGAACATCCGTCGAAGAATACGTAGGATTTTATCAAAAAGAAGTAGAAGATTCAACATTTTATGACAGTCGTGTCGATCATAATCATTAATATATATGTATGTCGGTGGAGAATAGAAATATGTATAGGGTATATTTACTCTTTAAAATTGTGTATTTCCACCTCCTCGTCTTCGGATGACCTCTTGTAAAGGACCACATGCAAGCTCTAATTAAAGCCTGAGAAATTTCTCATCATATTCGATGCAATGTTGCTTCCAGTTACTGCAGATTTGTTAGCTGTTCCTCTAATCTTCGTGATCTTCTTCCTATCATATCTCATACATATATGTTCAATGGGATTCAAATCCGCGCTGATTGGTGGATGTGGTAGCACCTCGATGTTTTATCCTGATGTAGGACAATGCTCGCCCACATATCACCGGAATTGCAATTAACCCATTAAAGACCATGCCTAATACAGCCTTAATGATCATTAATTAAGGGTTAACTTTCTCGAAAAAAACAACATCAAGATGCTACGACATCCACTAAGGAGCGCAGATTTGAATCCCATTGAACATGTATGGGATATGATGGAAAGATTACGAAGATTAGAGAAATCGCCCACAAACCTACAGCAACTGGAAGCAGCAACCTCCCCGTGATGCGCATCAGGTAATGCTAATGCTGGCGATAATTGAACAAAATACATACGTAAGTTTGACACACTATATCTCCTCGAAAAAAATCGTTCAAAGCTTAATTTTTTTTTAATTTGTAAGAGAAACGTCCATACTTTATGGTTATTATAACATTTACAAGAAAAATTTACTTCACCCCATAGAGTCAAACTATGCAAATTTCTTTTAAAAAAATCGTCCTTATTTTCCAAAAAATGACAGGTAGGGTTAAAAATAGATTCAAAATCCATTTAAAACTTCGTAAAATACAGAGTTTACTCCTGAAAATAAAAAAAAATTTTAAATACGGCTTCGCAAATTTGTTAGAGAAGTTGTTATTTGTTAGAAAAGTATTTGCAAAACTCTTGGGAAAAATGAGGTTTTGCAGAGATGATTTTATTTAATATATTTTAATGAAATAAATTTATCACTAATCTTATCAATTACATCACTGTGCGCTACATGTGCAGTCGGCGACGACTCTCTTACAACTAACCTACAGACGCTTAGTCGGCCGTTTCGGCAACTCATGGCGATCACGTGATACTCATATACTACACGAGTGGTGACTTACATGTATGTGTTCCCCTCATACACACGTTAATGCTGTTACTTATTCTACGCGAAACTCATTGTTTTGTTTTCCTTTAATTTGAATACAGTCAAATGTATATTATATTTCAACAAAAACAATGTTCAATGCAATCAAAGCGATTTTACTATGTCTGAAATAATAGTATCAGGAGTGTCATAATAAAAATCATTCAAATTTGAACAGTTATATTTCGAAAACTTAATTTTAGAAGATCGTACCCATTGACACTTTTAATCAGGACACTTGAAACTACAATTTCCCAAAATATGAGATGATTTGATCGAGAATCAAAATCCATAAGAAATATGCGGAATCCTTTGTGTCAGACCATATAGCCTGACTCGGTGTATACCGGATTGCAAAGTAAAATTACTCGTGTTACGTCCAAGCTCCGCATGCATGGAGCTAGGGAGGCAAACACAACGGGAATCGTACAACCGTTTGAGCTGCGTCCAAGCTCCGGACCGCAAGAGAGCTAGGGGAAGGAGCGGCTCAAGCGGAAGGCACTTCGCTTCGTCCTGAGGCTCTCGAGGAGCCGAGGGTCGAAAGGGGGACGAAATGGAAACCTCTCTCGAGATCAACGTTCCGCAGAGCGGACCACGAGTCGAACGCACTCGTTAAGGCCTGAATCTGGGTCAGTGTGCCATGAGACGAACTTTTACGCCAGATGTGCCAGTGCGCTCGTGTGCCCTTCTTTTCGGTCTTGGAAGTGAATCCAACTGGGGAGAGAAGCGAGTGCAATTGCGAGCTAACAAATTGCTACGTCTACGAATATAAGGTGTTGGTAGAATTAAAATATAAATCGATCTTTTGATTTCATATAGTATAATTAGAAATAAGGTTGTGGTTACACAATATAAAGTCATAACTAAATTTTCACTACATAACTACGTTTGGTTATACGTTTTTTTTTTTATTAAAACAATATGTGTATATGCGTAAGTGTGGAGAATGGAATAAATTAAAAATTAAATTTTGATATATTTGTGATTAATAATTAGATAGCGGGTGAGTAGTCAATAGGAAAAATTAAAATTTCTGCAGGTATGAGGAAGGGAAATAGACAGTCCTGGAGATAAACGAGAGCTAAATGATGATGGTTAGAAGCGTGAAATGTCCAGTAAAAGAGGAAATCGTTTATGGTGGTAATTATGTGAGAATCAGGAGATTCAAGAGAGGAGAAAAAAAGGGATTGATCGTTGGAAAAATCGGGAAGTTGGAAATCAACGTCCGGGACAGGATGAGAACTTGGATATGGCAAAAGAAAATCGGATGGTTCTAGCAGTTTATTCGGATGTATACGGGAAGGGTTGGTACGAGGGAGTAGAAAACCTTTATCGGTGGAGAAGGAGTGAGCAGAGGGAAAAATAATGCCGGTGTTTCTATCGCGTTATTCCCTGATAGTCGGGTGCTTGAGATGGAATCGCAGATGCGACGGTCGGACGCGGGTAAGGTCCTGTTCCGAGCGGCCCGTCGGCGTGAGCGAACGAAGACAATAACGCTACGGCGTTGAGGGGCGATAGTCCTATTAGAACGCACTGCAACGTTCATTTATTTAATAAAGAGGGAGGGGGCAAAAGAGATAAAAAATGACAATAAATGATGGGACGCTTTTCTGATAAAATTTGGGGTATATTGTGGGGGATGAAAGGAGTCTATCTTACATCAATATGTCGGTTTTATTTTTACGATGCTTCCTTCTTATATTATGGAGAAATGCACGTGCGGCAGATAAAACGGACCCAGTGTCAGCACGGGACCGTCAAACACCTCCCTTAAACATCGTGTGTCACTTCTATATTTTATGGTCGCGGGCGTTGTGAGAATCGTCCACCACTTTACTGTTAGGAAAATATTTAGGCGTCAGTTTCACGTTTTCACATTAATCATCTTCTTAATAGTAGTGTCCAAGAAGGTCTGATTGACCCCGCATTAGTCTTCCACATCCACCGACTCCCATCTTATCTTGGCTGACGGGGAGATACTGGATCTTTGTTTCTTAATTTTTCATGAGAAAGATTTTTATTACTGTTTAACTGTCTTATATATTGACAACTCCAGGTCTCCGTGAAAAAAAATAGGATAGTGAGAGTCTGCTGGACGTAACATTCGTATACCGTTCGTATTATAAAAATTATGTATAAAATTTTGTTTGTAGAGAATATAAAGAGCTTTATTTTTTGTTTCAGACTTTATTTTCAAAAATTAATATTTACAGAGAGAGATTTATATTAAAAAAGAGATTTTTGGCAATTTTTCAAATTGGCGATCAAAATATGTCCGACCATCAAATTTTGTAGTAATATCATTTTCAGGAAGCAAAAGTACGTGAGAATTGAAAGTTCATGAAAAGTTTTTTGCCACTGGCACCCTTAATCACAAGATGTACTCCATTTCCCAAAAGAATTACGAACGTAGAATAAGATTTAACCTTAGGTTGGAATCTCTTGACCTCTAAATCGTTAAGACCGATGAAACTACAGTTTTAAACGTAAAATTTCTCGCTCATCTCATTTCTAGAGATAAAAATAGAGATAATATTAGAAAAACAAAAATTTCCTCATTTGACTTTGAAAAAAGGATCAAGGTCTAATCTACATTTACCTGGTGGTTACTCTATCCAAACATGATAACCTTAGATCGGATTATTTTCCACCGTGATGCATTGCTGAGTAAATAGTTGACGAATTAGTTGAATTTTGTTAAAACTACTGTGAAATCGGCCGCCATCTAGAATATGCCATTTTGAATTCAGAAAAAAGCCAGACTGCTTTTAGAAGTAGATGTCACAAACTTTAATTTGAGCCGTCCCAGACTTCATTTTTTTCTGTTCTGGGCAAGGAGAGGGGAAGATCTATCCGCTTCACAAAGAATGCCCCATACACACACACACACGCGCGCGCGCGCGCGCACACACAAATAACGTTTTACTTATTTCTCCTACGAAGTTGGATGATCCACGTTTAGTTTTCGTCCTTCTTCGAAGTCCCGTCAAATGTAACATACGAGGGGGGACCCAAAAAAAACGGGAATTTCGTCATAACTTCTTTATTTCTCAATATTTTAACACCAAATTTTAATCACCTTCAAAGTATTCGCCATTGACCACAACGCACTTCTCCAAACGATTCTTCCATTGTTCAAAACAGTTTTTAAATTCACTCATCGGGATGTCCTTTAAGCCTTCCAGCGATTTTTGTTTCACCTCCTCCACAGTGGCAAAACGCTTTCCTTTCATATTCCTTTTGAATTTGGGGAACAAAAAGAAATCACAGGGGGCTAGATCCGGTGAGTATGGGGGGTGGACAATTGGTGTCATGGCGTTTTTGGTCAAAAATTGCTTCACGGAAAGGGCGGTGTGGACCGGCGCGTTGTCATGATGGAAGAACCAGTCGCCTGTGCGCCAAAGATCTGCCCTTTTCTTCCGGATACTCTCCCTCAATCTTTTCAAAACCTCCAAGTAGAACTTCTGGTTGACAGTTTGACCCGGGGGAACGAACTCCGTGTGCACAACACCTCTGCAATCGAAGAAACAAATGAGCATTGTCTTGATGTTTGACTTCACTTGGCGAGCTTTTTTGGGACGAGGAGAGCCAGCTGTCTTGATTGCTGCTTTGTTTCGGGATCGTATCCATAGCACCACGATTCATCACCAGTATAATCACCTTGGAAAAAAATTCAGGGTCCTCTTCGAGCTGATTTCCCCAACAGGAAACAAAATTTCACAGCCGCGCGTTGTTCTCGACAATCTGCCATTACGTTTTCGCCGAAATGTAAAAAGTTGTTTTACTAAAAAAAATCTCAGGCGAACCGATGCACTCACAGCGACACAACTTCGCACACTGACGCAGGTGGCGTGACACTAACGGACATGTGGTCAAACAATAGGTTCCCCCACTCTCCCTCCCCACCACAGCGTAATTCCCGGAACTTATGGGTCCCCCCTCGTATTGTCTAAATCGTCGGTTATTTTGGTGAGTCGCTTTAATCGCCAAGCAAGAGTGTTTAGAGGAACAAGTTCAATTTTCTTCATTAAGCAACTTAGAAAAACATCTCTGATATAAATTCGCAACACTAAGAATATCATAATTTTTCTCTAAATTCATTAAATCATAACCTATCACTATCTTCCACTGTTCATGGTACAGTTTAATTTTGTTTAACGTTTCAAGATAAATGACTTCGTTGTCGAGTTGCGTAATAGTATATTTTTCTCTTTACTAGGGTGACCCTGGAGAATCAACAGAAGAAGAATTGGAATAACTCGTTTTGAGTTCATCTTATCCATCTGTAATAAAAGACTTAATGTTACTCCTGTAATACTGTTTGATCTCTATTTTCGCGAACATGATAAGTTATGAATTTGTCATGTCGAATCACAGGAAACAGGCGCTTCCACTGAGGTTCGAATGATTTAGCATTAAAGTTCTTCACGAATACCAGATCATTATTTTCTATTTGAGTATAAAATTTAGCAGAGAGGTTGGAATCCTGATAATCACGTATATTTCTACGTGCCTCTTCTAATTTATTTTCATGCTGTATATGCAGATCGTCTATTTGCTTTTGGAGGGATACTTTATCATCTTCTTCACTGAAGATGTGATTAGGTTTCCTTGCCAAATTGTAAGGTGTGTAACCTGTGTTCTTATTTACCGTACAATTATATATGAGCATTGCCTGGGACAGTATCATGTCCCGTTGCTCTTGCTGTTTCATATAATGCCTTATATATTCTGTAAGAATGTGTGACCTTTCGTTTTTCTCGTTTGATTGTGGATGATAAACTAATGTGAGCGTATGTTTGGCATGTAATTAATCGCAAAGTGTTTTGAATTCATTCGAAGTGGATTCCAGAGCGTTGTCTGATAGGAATTCTTTGGGTTTGCCAAAATATCTAAGCCAAAAATACCAGAGTGCTCTAATAATTAGTGCGGTCGATTTATCTATAATAGGTTCTATTAATATGTATCGTGTAAGATAATCTTGTACAACCAAAATATAATAATTTCCACTTTTTGTCAACTCAAATAGTCCCATGATATCTATAGATATCTTTTCGTTAGAAGCTCGAGGGATATCTGGAGTGAAATATATATAAGATTTTTGGGTACCTGATTTGTTGAATTGACATGATTCACATTTACTAATAAATTCTTTGAAATTCTCAGTCAACGGTTATATTTTGTCAATTGTATTTTTGTCTAATTCTTTGAAATGTTTTCTTTACTAAATAATGTCCGCCTAAGATTTCAGAATGCGCGTCTGAAATAATCTCCTTAATATTAGGTTAAGTAAAAAGTCATCGCGTTTTTTTAAAAGACATCTATCAGTAAAAACCGCAATTACTTTCTTACCAACAATATAAATATATCTTGATAGAGTAAAGTTTCAGCTTTAAAATTCTCTTTTTTAAATTATACGATACGACAATTTTTAATGGAGTTATGAGCAATTAAAGTCAAAATAATTCTTTTATTTAATCCGCGATAACTCAGTAATCAAAAGTCGTAGGAATATTTTTAAAAAACAATTTTAATGTAATCGAAAATTTTCTCAAATTCGTTTTGGACACGTTACAAATCCACAAAGTGAGAAGAAAATTTTTCGTCTTTTTCAGCTCGTAGTTTTTGGTATGTAAAAATTATCAAA
>NW_017305672.1:1511532-1519576 GCF_001594115.1 Trachymyrmex septentrionalis
ATAGTTTTTCTCCGAGATAGTATTCATCAATAACCGAAATTAATTTGGTAATCTCTTTTTGGTCATGTGTTACATTTACGTGTTGATCATTTTCCGTTAGAAATTCGTGTGATTAAATGCTGAGTTGTCTGTGGGTAGCATGAGGGAAAATATAAATCTCATTATCCCTTATAATTTCAGAGGGAGTTTCAATAAAAAGAATCGTTTTGTTAGACTGTCGTCCAACTTGATTTTTAACTATTATTTGTCTTTATATTTTAGGTTTGAATCGAAAGGGAGATTCCTCCGGTAGACTAGGGAGAGGATAATTGCTGGATTTATTTCTTGGAACCATTGTGAAGGCTGCTCTTCGATAATAATTTTTGTTTTTGACTGTAAGTCATGTATAGAAATAAGAGTGTCAATGGAGTCCTGAATTTTTTCATTAAAAGGTCCAACAAAATTCAACGTCCATTTATCAGGATCAACATTTAAGTCCTGGAGAATTGGTAGGATCAAAGTTCGAAGATTTTCCGGGAAAACAGATTTTGGATCTAAATTTTTCTATCCTGGGATCGGATCTTTATTAAAGGCAATTTTAATAAGTTTGTTTTGACTAAATCTGAAAGTACAGAGTCCGGCAAAATGATCTCCTACATTTTGCACCGCCACTGTGCCCAAACCACTGAAGAGAGGGGGAGCTTAGCGTAGTCGGTTGGTAGCTCGCGCCTTGCCATTTCAGTTGTCATGAATTGGACAGACGAGCATCGTGCCTTCGTTATCGAAACATTTATGAAAAGTAACGAATCTGATTACGACGCAAAGAACTTTTCGTACTCACTTCGCGCTTGGTAGACATGCTCCAGTTCCAGATCGCAAAACAATACTGTTGTGGGTTTCAAATTTTAGAGCTACAGGTTCAGCCTTAAAAAGAAAATCAACTGGTAGACCCAGAAGTTTGGAGTTCCTATTTTTTTGAAGAGGGAGGCGTGACGGTTACCGTAACTGCCGATCGATATGTCGACATGCTACGCAATTTTTTAGAACCAAAACTTAGAGAACTTGAACATCCGGATGTGTGGTTTCAACAGGTTTTAAGGGAAATGTTTCCAGGACGCGTAATCTCGTTACGTGGAGACGTTGGGTGGCCTGCGCGTTCACCCGATCTTGCCCCATGCGACTTTTTCCTTTGGGGCTACCTGAAAGCGAAAGTTTTTCAACACCACCCCCGAACCATTGACGAATTGAAAGCAGCAATACGCCAAGAAATTATAGGAATATCGCCTCAAATTACTGCTCGAGTGATGGAAACTTTTAGAAATCAGCTTCGAAAAAATATGTGTATCGAAAAAAATAGTCGCCACTTGGACTCTGTAATTTTCAAAACTCAATAAAAACAAATGGAATAGCATATATTTTCAGTTAATAAAAATAAAATCTAAATAGCATTTACAATGGCGTTTTTATTAAAGATTAAAATGTGGGAGATCATTTTGCCGGACCCTGTATGTGTTGAATGTCTTCGTTTGTAACATATAAGTCGATCGCGTTAACCGAAATTCGTGAAAGAGCATCAGCGTTTGTATTTGTTTTTCCCAACTTGTAAACTATCTCGTATTCAAACTCTTCTTATTTTATTAATCTCCATCTCATTAATCTTGAATTCAGATCTTTTACATTCATCAACCAAATTAGAGGTTTATCAATTTTAAATTCTCTTTCGTATAAGTATTATCTGAAATGTTTGATTGCCATATAATAGCTAATAATTCTTTTTCAGTCGTGCTGTATCGTGTTTCGGTTTTATTTACAGTTCTGGAGACAAAAACCAATGGCTTGTCCTTGCCTATTGTCCCTTGAGACAGGATAGCGCCAATCGCCTCATTGGATGCATCTGTGGTTAATACGAAAGGTTTGTTCCAGTCCGGGTATGACAATACAGGTTGAATCATTAATTTAGTTTTTAAAGAGTCGAACAAATTCTGCTGTTCATTTTTCCATTCAAAAGTTGAAGACTTTTGAAGAAGCCGTCTTAATGGTTTTGCTATCTTAGAAAAGTCCTTAATAAACTTTCAATAATACTCAACTAATCCCAGAAATTGTTTGAAAAACTCCTTCCTTTAAAATCCCGTGGAACTGGATAGTTTTTAACTTTTTCTACACAATTCGGATTAGGCTGTATATCTTGTTCCGCACATGTTCCAAATATTCAAGTTCAGATCTCAGATATTCCATTTGTCCGGTTGAAGTTTTAGCCCTACTTGCCTGAGTCTTTCAAATAGCTTCAAGTTTCTATTAGGTTCTTCAATAGTTTTTCCGTAAACTATTATATCGTCAATATAAACAAAGCAATTGTTTCCTATTAGTCCCTTTAGTCCTTTATTCATCATTCTTTAAAAGGTCGGAGGTACATTTTTCAAACCGAAAGGCACATGCGAATGTATTCATAATGTCCATTCGGAGTGGAGAAAGTTGTTTTTGGAATACCTTTAGGATCATGCCTATTTGATGGAATCCCGATACTAAGTCAAAGGCTAAAAAATAATAATAACGCGCGTTGCCCAGGTGGTCAAGAATTTCATCTATGTTTGGAAGTGAATAGGCATCTTGAACAGTTTTTTCGTTAATCTTTCTAAAGTCAATTACTACTAATCGCCATTCAGTTTTACTTGAAGCACCTTGCTTTTTAGGTACTATCCAAAGTAGAGAATTATAAGGACAATCTGATTTTCTTATTATACCTTTAGCTAATAATTTTCTTATTTGCGTTTTAATTTCTTCCTGGTGTATGGGAGGATAAAGGTATTGTTTTGTGTGAATAGGATTTTTATCTGAGATTTTAATCTCATGTTGAATTAGATCAGTGAGGGGAAGTAGATCTCCTGACAAGGTAAAAATATCGCATGGTACTCTAATATTATATTCCAGATTTCGCTAGAATGTTCTGGAAGGTGCGAGAGATGAATATTTTCTTTCAATAATTGCAAGCGTGTATTATTCAAGATTTCCTTTGTAATAAATATACTGGCACATCGTGAAAATCAATCTTCAATACTTTTAATTTCAGCATGCAAATGTTTCGGTAAAATAGACTTAGTAGAATCATTTATCCTTGTAATTACTCCAATGTTATTCCTGAATATGACTAATACGTCTAATCTTTTTTTATGTCACTAGAATGTGGTTTCAGTCGTGCACTGGCGCTCGTCGAGTTCAGACGTGTATGTGATTGCGCGCACATTTTGGCTAAGCGGTAGAAGTTCTCTCACACCATAAGTCAGAATATAGTGACTCCCAGGTGCGGTGCTGGTGCATTGAGTGTATGGTTGGTTTTCGTTTCATGCCACCCTCATAGGGTAGTGGCATGAAATGTCAGATTTTAATAGTGAACTGAAAGATTCGACAGTTAAAAGTGGCGAAAATGCTTATGCTAATAGTGATGAAACAAGAATACAAATACCGGAGAAATGGCAAACTCGGCAAGTGACGCAACTTACCCAACAAGGTCAAAACAACAAACACAATACTGATATGTCAACACAGAGCTCATCAAAAGAAAGTGCTGATAAATGGGAACTTTCAAATCCAAGGAAAACTAAAAGGAATAGTCCACAACATAATATTCGAAACACTAAACAAAAAACTTTAACAGGTTACATCCAAATTAACCAAGTGAACCGTTTTCAAGCATTAGTTAATAATAATACAGAATCAGAAGAATATGAGCCTGAAATTAAAATAAAACCTCCAATTTTCATCCCTGATGTATTAGAAATTCAGCCTTTGATAAAAATTATTAATGAAGTTGCTAAAGATGGATTTACATTCAAAATAATTGGAAAAAATCAAGTAAAGGTTAATCCAAAGGAAAGTACAGATTACACAAAGATAATTAGAGTATTGAATGATAAAAACACATCATTTCATACGTATCAACTAAAAGAGGAAAGAAGCTTCAGAGTTGTAATTAAAAACATACACCACACTACTGATCTACAAGAACTTAAAACAGAAATTGAAGAAAAAGGACATAAAGTACTTAATATCTACAACAATAAAAAACGTGGTACACAAGAACCTCTACCAATGTTCTTTGTTGATCTTCAACAAAGTGATAATAACAAGGATATCTACGATATAAAATACCTACAATATACAAAGGTACTTATTGAACCACCAAGACAGAAAAGAGAAATACCACAATGTGCACGGTGCCAAAGATATGGACATACAAAAAAGTATTGTACAAGACAACAGCGATGCGTAAAGTGTGGGGATAATCATTGGACAAGCACATGTGTTAAAGAAAAAGGTACCAAAGCAAAATGTGTACTGTGCAAAGGAGATCACCCAGCTAATTATAAAGGTTGCCAAGTTTTTAAAGAAATTCAAAGTAGGAAATTTCCTCCCTTAAGATCACGTTCACAGCCGGCGCCACGTAGTGATCCAGGTCCAACGTTACCGAAAGTTACAAACCCAAATGAGTCATATGCAAATATGGTAAGAAACAATAATGAACAAAATAATACCACAAACACACATACTAACCAAACAGTCACTCAAGTAAACCTAAGATTAGAAGGAATGATGATTAAACTTTTAGAAAGAATGGATACAATGCTTAACCTATTAACAACTCTCGTTGCAAAAATGAAATGATCCCACAAATGTTAAAAATAGCCGTCTGGAACGCTAATGGCTTGGTTAATCATAGCCAAGAGTTAAAAACTTTTATTCATAATCAAAACTTGGATATTATACTCATATCCGAGACTCATTTCACAAGAAAAAGCTATTTGAAAATTCCTAATTATACGATCTACAATACGGAGCATCCCGATGGAACAGCCCATGGAGGAGCAGCAATTATAATTAGAAATACAATAAAACATCATGAAATAGAAAAATTCAAACATGAACACATACAAGCAACAAATATTATTGTTGATGATTGGATAGGACAAATAACATTTTCAGCCATTTATTGTCCCCCAAAACATACTATCAAAAAAGAAAAATTTTTGGAGTTTTTTGATACGTTAGGTACACGTTTTATAGCTGGTGGTGATTACAACGCTAAGCATGAAGAGTGGGGTTCACGCCTAAACAATCCTAGAGGTAGAGAACTTTTAAAAGCTATGAAGTATTCTTCCTTACAGCACCTCTCAACAGGACATCCAACATATTGGCCCTCAGATAGTAAAAAAAAACCGGATCTGATTGACTTTTGCGTTACAAAAGGTATATCGAATAAATATATGTTAGCAGAACCAAGCTTAGACCTCTCATCTGATCATACACCTATTATTATTTCTCTAAGAACACAAGTTATCAACTTACAAATTCCTCCAACATTAACCAATAAAAATACAGATTGGCAAAAGTTTTCAGAAATCTTAGAAAAAAAAATATCCCTTGCGATACCTTTAAAGACCGAAGAAAATATAGATGAGGCAGTAGAATTTCTTACTAACTCTATTCAAGAAGCTTGCTGGAAAGCAACCCCAACAGAAACTTTTGTAACAAAATATGATACTTCTCCCGATTTTATTAAACAAGCGATAAAGGAAAAACGGAAACTCAGAAAAATATGGCAAAATACGAGGTACTCAGCAGATAAAATACGTTTGAATAGAGCGACGCAAGAACTTAAAAAATTACTTGATAATTTACGTAATGAAAGTTTTCAAAACTATCTTAAAAGTCTTACTCCTTCAGAAGCAACAAATTATTCACTATGGAAAGCTACTAAAAGAATGAAACAGCCGAAACAGGCTATTCCACCTATACGTTCAAAAAATGGAAAATGGGCTAGAAGTAATAAAGATAAAGCTGTGTTATTTGCAAATCACCTTAAGGAAGTATTCCAACCACACACATCAGAAAATCTGCCAGCAGAAGAAGAAAAGACTGAAGAATTTTTGAATTCCCCTTATCAAATGTCTTTACCTATAAAACCGTTCCAAATTAACGAAGTAAAAACCATAATTATTTGTAACCTGAAAAATAAGAAAGCTCCCGGATTTGATCTTATCACTGGAACTATTCTCAAAAAACTTCCGGATTGTGCTTTAAAATTAATAACGTATATAAGTAACGCCATTTTAAGAGTTGGTTATTTTCCTACAATATGGAAAATAGCACAAATAATTCTTATTCCTAAACCAGGTAAACCGGTAGACGAAGTGGGCTCTTATAGACCTATTAGTCTACTACCAGCACTTTCAAAAGTTTTTGAAAAATTATTCCTCTCCCGTTTACGAACCATAATTAACGACGAAAAACTAATACCTGATCATCAATTTGGCTTTCGTCAACAACATTCAACAGTTGAACAGGTACATAGAATTGTAAACAAAATAAATCAAGGTCTAGAAGAGAAAAAATTCTGCAATGCAGTATTTTTAGACGTTACGCAAGCCTTTGACAAAGTCTGGCATGAAGGATTACTCTATAAAATTAAACAAAAATTACCTTATAACTATTATATAGTTCTAAAGTCTTACTTATTAGATAGGTATTTTCAAGTTAAATTCCAAGAAGAACAAACATCTTTATTTCCAATCTCAGCTGGAGTTCCACAAGGTAGTATACTAGGACCAACCTTATACCTCCTTTACACTGCTGATCTACCAACATCAAACGACATTGTAAGTGCAGCGTTTGCAGATGATACAGCTTACTTAGCGATCGACAATACGGTAGAGATTGCATCAGAAAGATTACAAGAACATTTAACTCTCGTAGAAAGATGGTTAAAAAAATGGAGAATTAAAGTTAATGAATCCAAATCTTCACATGTCACATTTACAATGCGAAAGGACACATGTCTCCCAATAACATTAAACAATAAAATATTGCCAATGGCAAATGAAGTTAAATATCTTGGAATGCATCTTGATAGGCGATTAACCTGGAAAGTACACATTTGGAATAAACGGAAGCAACTTGGTTTAAAATTTCGAAAATTATACTGGATGCTGGGACCAAAATCTCAACTCTCACTGGAAAGTAAACTACTTTTGTATAAATGCATAATGAAACCAATTTGGACTTATGGAATTCAACTTTGGGGAACAGCTAGTAACTCTAACATCGAGATTATACAACGATTCCAATCTAAAACATTAAGAACCATTGTGCAAGCACCGTGGTATGTTCCTAATGAAGTGATTCATCGTGACTTAAATATAAAAACAGTGCAAAGTGAAGTAAAATGTTTTAGTGACAAATATCAAGAAAGATTAAAAAAACACTCAAATATTCTTGTTACAAAATTATTAGAAACTCGAAAACAAAATAGGAGATTAAAGAGATTCCAACCTTTGGATCTCTCAAATAGATTTTAGGGAACAATTCAGTTTCATACAGTTTCACTGTTCTACTACAATTGTATTGTTTAACATATAAGTTACTGATTAGCAAACCTCCAATGGGCGGTTATGCAACTCTTGCTAATTTATTACCTGATTTACTTATTATTCATTTGAATAGATTGTAAATAAAACTGGAGTTAAAAAAACAAAAAAAGAATGTGGTTTGTCATATCTTTTAAATTCCTTTCCCTCAAGAATTAAACTTTTATTTAAAAAATTGAAGTTATTCCTCGTAAGAAAATCGATGCCTATTATGCTCTAATGTTTAACTGGCAAATAATCGTTTAATACATGAAATACGTGTTTTTTCCGAACATTTCTACAATTACTCCCTACTTAGTTTTCAAAGAATGTGTCGTGATACACCGGATACTTCTTATCAAATCTACCTTGGATAAATTTTTATTTTCAATAAACATTTTATGAATTAAAGATATATCCGAGCCCGTGTCTACTAAAAAAATTATTTGCTTAAAACCTATTGGGAGTATAAATAAGTTTCCGCCGTTTGACAAACAATGGCGCTACTAGTATGTTATAGTTAAAATTGTCAGGTGTAAAACGTCATATCGTAAGGTTGGACATCTGGCAAGAACATAACCTTGAAATATTAGCGATTTTGCATCAGCATCTTATATCTTTTTTCGTGCGAAAATGTCGAGTTTTGAGCCGACTAAGCATCATTTGCG
>NW_017305672.1:1520550-1524290 GCF_001594115.1 Trachymyrmex septentrionalis
TAAGTTCCGCCAGGTCTCTGGTAAATCTCTCGTTGATGTATTGCTCCGGGGCTTGATCGATTGCATATAAAGAATGCTTGGTCCGATGGTCGATTAAGAAGATGACGCTCGAAAATTTTGTTGGCCTAGTATGCTGGTGGAATGCTTAATTTTGCATTCTTTTTCCTCACATCCTCGCCTCTTACAGTAGCCACATTCTTGACGTTGAGACTGGGATTTTTGGAATAAGTTTCCTTGAGACTTCATTGCGTAGTCTTTTTAACTGGAATTCTCCTTCGAAAGCTCTCACTTTCGAAAACGCTTGATTTAGTAGAATGTCCAGCTTGACGCAAGAGAGATAATCTCTAATTTCTGATTTTACATTACGACGGAAAATCTTGATGGGCTTTCGTTGGTAAAGTTCCTCTTGGCTACAGATGATCGCGATTCTATTGCTTTGCGAAGTAATTGTAATGATAATGTCGTCGTGAATTGGGAGGAAACAATTTATGAATTCATCAATATTTTCATTATATCGTTGGATACACATATCTCTTTGTACTTCCAGTGCAGATTTTGAGCTTTACCGAAACAGGTATCTCAATTTTTCGAAAAGCGTCGATTCTTACTGTGCCCTTCGCTCTTCCTGAGTTCTACGATGATGCCGCAAAGAAATAGTTCGTATTAATTGACTGCCAGTCGCTTCACTGCGACTTGAATGTATTCAATAAAAGATTCGACATTGAGTCCATCGAATTCCGGGATTAGATGCATTGCTTTGTAGTAAGTATTTATTAAAATCTCGGGATTTCTCTGATTAAACAGTCGCCGACATTGTTTCCGGAAATCGCTCTCCGGATGGATTTATTTATAAATTGTTCATTTGATCTCTAAACGCTTGCACAGCGTCCGTAATTTTTAAAAATTGTTCTGCTAATATTATTATATATATTTAAAGTAAGCATTTGTTCGCGAGACGGGCTTTGTGCGCGCAACATTGGAGCAGTTACAAAGATTTTTGATTCTAATATATTAATGCTTGCACTTGGGTCGGGAGAAGTATCGGAAGGAATTGATCTTACCCTTCTGTAATTTGTCCACGTCTGAATATTATCCAGTCTGGATGTCGAGTTCGGCAGAGCGAGATAATCTTCTTCGGAAGTAACTAGTGTAACTAGTACAGGGTTGGCCATATTCGACGGAAAGATGTTTTTTTGTTAATCATGGGAAAAAAAACACATTTTTTGCTTTTCATTGTAAAAGCCATTTAATATGGTTCAAGGAGATTTGTGTACATTATTTGTTGAATATGATATCTCTTAAATGATCGCCTTGAGCCTGCATGGCGAGTAGTGCCCGTTTTGCAGCGTTTTCCATCGTTTTGAACAATGTTTCGGCCGATATGGCGGCTATTTCCTGTCGGATGTTGGTCTTAAGTTCGTCTAGGGTCCTTGGCTTGTTGACATAAACCTTTGATTTCAAATAGCCCCACAGAAAGAAGTCTGGAGCCGTTAAATCTGGTGAACGCGGTGGCCATTCAAAATCACCATTTTTTGACATCAAACGTCCAGGGAACAATTGTTTCAAAAAATTGATAGTGGCTCGAGCTGTGTGTGGTGGAGCGCCATCTTGTTGAAACCAGAAGTGCTCCATACCATTATCATGAACAATTGGCATCAAAAAATCACTTATCATATCACGATAACGCTCCTGATTGACGATAACCGTTTCGCCAGCTTCATCTTCGAAAAAGAACGGGCCAATGATCATATCAGCACAAATCCCGCACCAAACAGTCACTTTCTAGGCATAAAGAGGTACCTCGTGAATGATTTGAGGATTTTCAGTACCATAGAACCGAAAATTTTGTTTGTTTACGGTTCCGGTTAACGTGAAATGAGCTTCATCGCTCATGATGATTTTTTGCCAAAAATTTTCGTCAGTTTCAGCCATTTCGATTACACGTTGGGCCCATTCCAATCGACGTGGCTTATCGACAGGTAACAGTTTTTGCGTCACTTGAACTTTGTATGGGAACAAATGCAAATCATGATGCAATATGCGACGTAAAGTGGTTCGTTTTATGCCCAACTGCTCAGATCGACGTGTTTGAGATGTTGTTGGATACCTCTGAACACTGGCCTGTACGAGTGCGATATTATCATCCGATCGCCTTGGTCGCACTTTATTTGGACGCTTGGGATTAGTGAGTGCCTCACCAGTTGAAAATCTTTCATACAAACGATACAATGTGTTCGCGGAAGGCGCACTTTTCACTTTATTTATTTTTCTCCATGCACGTTGAGTTTTAACAATTGACTTGTTTTGTTGAATGTAAATTTCAACAATCTGAGAGCGTTCGCGTGGCGTGTACTGTTCCATGGCACAAATTTCCTTCGACTGACGCTTCAAACGCGCTACGTCGTTACTCGATCTAACATCTCTGTCAAAAGTTACAGTGTTGCCACATCTTTCCGTCGAATATGGCCAACCCTGTATATGTCGTCTCGAAGTTAAAGTACTTCAAACTTTTTTTATGCACTATTATCTCGTACAGCTGCCACCAATTGTAAAATTCGCAATAATGTTCTTTCAAATAAAAACTCTTTATTCTTGATCTTGTACAAAATTCACTTTATTACAATTTTCATTTTTAAATGCGATCCGATATCGCAGAATCCAATGGACTGTTCACTTAGTCCAAGCACTCTCTATTTTAAGGCTCGAAAATACTTCTAGAAAATTCGAGTTATTGAGTTAAACAGGTACCTTCAGTTTTTAGAAAATCTTATTTCTATTCTTATCCTAAGAGGGCTTCGTCCATAGATAAATGGACAAGGGTTACAAAAAGCAAAACATAAAAAAAAGAAAGAAAAGTCATCCGAACTGTGAATATAATAAATATGCGAACATTTGCGATAATTAATTTTGTACTGCGATTTTTTCGATAAGTTAATGTCTGAAGAGGGCTCAATCCAGTAGCCGAAACTTGTAATTTATTTGTATTTAAACTGAGTTTTTACTATTTTTTATTTTTTATTATATATTTTCTTTAATTTTACTTTTCTCTATTTGTAATTTATTCTTTTAATTGTATGACTTTTTTAATAGAAATGTGTTTTTAATAGAATGTGTTGACTCTTATTTTGTCCTGTATTTATTGTTATTTATTTTAGAAAGAAAAGTATTATAACGCTTTCTTATTCTAAGAATATATTCTAAAATAGGTATATAAACAATCACAAAGAAGCTCGGCGGGCTAATCTGGCTAACAAAAATTTGGGATGACGCAACACCCAACTCGAGATAAAACAAGTCTGTCTCGGTTCGCGCTCGTTGTGAAACTCTCACAGACCATATACGAGACTCTCTTCGCCAATCTAACTTTAAGTTGTTACATTTCAGTTCCTCGTTCTCTCTTTCGTTCTCTTTTCTCTCAGTGATACACTTGATACATGCGCAAAATAAAAAAAACGCACCTGCACCAAGTGAGTCCCATAGACATAGTACCTCTAGATCGAACATTCGAGGAGTGGGGGTAGCCCTCATTTAGAAAAAGACGCACTCACTTGGTGCTGTGCGTTTTCTCTCGTTTTGCGCATGTGTGTATAGTGTATCTGCAAGAGAAAGAATCGAAAGCACGAAGAAGCTCGGCGGGCTATCCTGACTAACAAAAATTCCGAGACGAAACACGTTCGTCCCGATTCGTAATCGTTGTAAGACTCTCACAGAACATATATATATATATATATATGGGGTGC